>NC_069724.1:23911520-23964020 GCF_027358585.1 Pangasianodon hypophthalmus
ACACACTCACATACACACACACACTCACACACAGTCTCTGTTTGCTTTAAAACACCATGTAATTGAACCTTCCCATGAGCTCCTACCTGCCGGACGCCGATCCAGCCTTCACTAGATAACATTTACACACTAAAGGTAGGCTTACACACACACACACACACACACACACACATGCTACAGCTGCCTTCTTTCTCTGTATCTCTGTATTACACATTTCCTATGTGCATAAAACACACACACACACACACACACACAGTGACCGGATCATTCCATGAGCTCTTACCTGGAAACACTGATCCCAATCCACTCCTCCAGAAAATCTCAGACACAAAAAGTCCAAACAGAGAGCAAGGTGTTCCAGAGTCCGTTTAGAGAATAGAGTCCGTAGCCTCATACATACACACTCACACACTCACACACACACTGAGACAGAGAGCGAGAGAGAGAGCTGTCATAAACTTTTTGCCTGACAGCTCACACCATCTGCATACACTAGAGTTCCAGTGGGCAGCAGAGTGTGTGTGTGTGTGTGTGTGTGTGTGTGTGTGTGTGTGTGCGCATGTGCGTGTGTGTTTGTGTGTGTGTGTTCTCAGCAGTGGCACACGGGTCCCTTCGTGTCACACATACACACACACACAAAGCAAGCACTACAGTCTGGTGAAGTCCTCTATCTTCTCTATCAGACAGAAGGATGGGCGAGAGACACTGAGAGAGAGAGATAGAGAGAGAGAGAGAGAGAGAGGGAGAGAGACGGAGGAGGAGGAGGGGTGGCTCTGCGCTTGTTTGAGGAAGTGTGTGATAGGAGGACGCATTCAGTGCAGCACACACACTCCCACAGTGGTTTCAGATTCCACACATAGACAACTCACACACACACACACACACACACACACACACACACATACACACACAAAAGCTCCCTAAGCACACACAGTTTTGTCTACCCGCAGCAATGCTATTTACTTATTTCATATAGAAACACATCTCTGTCTCTCTCTCTCTCTCTGTCTCTCTCTCTCTCACACACACACACACACACACACACACAGGCAATTACACACAATCACTCACAATTACTGAATTACACCTAATTAACAAATTAACTAACCAAAAATTCACACATTTTCCTCTATTTAGCATCCAAACTCCAATGATTGCTTTTTTCTGTTATTAATTTACCTTTTTATATTATTATTTGCTACATGAAGAAAGTCAGGGCAATTATTTATTATTTATTACTTATGTATTATTCATTTCTTTATTAATTAGAAGAAAAATATCTTTTAAAAATCTTTTTATGGATTAGAGAGCGAGCACAGCCGGGTATTATTACGTCATACTGATTGTATTGTGGGCCTTAAATAAAGTTCTGCTGAATTGAATTGCTTCTTTAGTGGGACTGGGCCTACAACGCTAATGTCGCTAACAACTAATGGAAGCTTGTGGCTACCAAATTAGCATCTTCCAAAATGTGTATCAAATCATCACGCACAACAATTCACCCGGTCGGCTTTGTGAAGTTGTTCAGTATCTCAAACAGATTGCATTGTGATCGTATAATAAATGATGCTGCAGATGAACAACATGAACACACACATACTTTCATACACACACACACACACACACACACACACACAAGCCAAAAGATTCCACTCTCCTTTTCCTGCCATTAGAAACCTCAGACGAGACAACTGAATACAGTTGCGTACGCATTTTGAACTCTCTGATGTGAACTGATCACCCTGGAAGCTCCGCCCCCTTCCTCCATTTCACATCATTAATTTTTTCATCTTGATTCCATTTTCTTGCTAGAAAGTTGTGCTGACTCGGCCTCCTCGCTTTCTGTCACGGTAAACGAAAAATGTTTTAATGTTCATCATTAATGTGAAATAAAATCTATGAATATATGTTTATTAACTTAGCTAACATTAATTAAACAAGTATATAGCTAACATCGGTTAAATTTATTTATTAGGAACACATCATAAAGAGAAAACAGGCTGAAAATTTGGAGCAAAAAAGAAAAAAATTAAATAGGCCAAACAGGAAGTGGCATATCTAACACTTTAATGGTAATAAAAATTAGAAGGTGAATAAACATTTATCATCAGTGAAAATATCAGCCATGTGGAAACTAAATAAAAGAATCAAGTGACCAAAAAAAGGATGTGGAAAATATGTTGATGTGCAAAATTTTTGGAACATAACATGCAAAGTGTGTAAAAATAAACCACGTGAACCATAAACCACGTGTACATTTCACATCATGAATCATGTGATTATTCACTGACTGCATCTTTAATCGTGGTCTATTAAAGGTGCAATAGGCAAGATTTGTCAAAAATCTGACAACGGTTAAATCGACGGAGTTGAATAGGATTTGAACTTGTTTGAACTTGTTTTATTAACTTGTATTGTTTCTGCAGTGAAAGCGGCAGAAAGAGAGGAAAGTGACAGAGTGAGACAAGGAGAAGGAGAAAAATAGAAAGAGGAAAAGAAAGTTCAAGCAAGTGTGGTGGCGGATTTTACAGCTATCACCGCATCACATCTCATTTACAACAACCATCATAAACAGTGTGTGTGTTTGTGTGTGTGTTTGTTTCTGTGCCAGTCACTTACGTGGCTCTAAAAAGCAGCTCTTTTAATTAGCCCTATAAAATCGAGCAGGCGATGTTCCTCCTTTTTGTCTTTTCCATTAACTCATGCTTCAGTGTTCGCTGTGATTTTTTACATAAATGACCACATTTTTATTCATTTAGCTGATGCTTTTATCCAAAGTGAGGCAGAATCTAATCTGAACACAGAGCCCTGGCTTTCTGGCAGTCGTGGGATTTGAACTCGCAACCTTCTGGTCACCAAAACCTTAAAAACTCAGACAGCAACTTGTTAGTTGGCGACATTTCCATTGTCTACATGATGTAAAGTGGGTGGGGCTAATATTGGGTTAGAGTTTTTTTTTTTAATATAATGTGGGTGGGGTTAATTTTGGGTTAGGTTTGAATAAGCTTTTTTTTTTTTTTAAATATGAATATTAAAAAATGTCCTCTTATACACAAGAGAATACTATTTTGAGTGACTCGAGTCATTTGAGTCAGTTCAGTTAAATGATTCTTTCACCAATTCGTGCACCAAATATTCAGCTTGATAATTTCACCAACCAACAAAAAACAGCTTAAGTAGTGTAAATTAACTAATAATCATCACTGTTTTGTGTGTTTTATAATGTATTTGCAAGCCAAAGATTCACTGTTTTAAATATTGATTTGCTGAATCTCAATTTGACCAGAAGGATTCACTGACTCAAGGTGCAGGGATCCTACATGCAGTTGCAAACACAACTTACACAATTCACAGATGTTTAAAAAAAACACAATCGTACAGTAGAATCTAATAATCTCAGTTTGGCTTCTACGTTTCATTTTCAAAACCCATCAGCAGCAACTGAACGAAAGGAATGATTCATTTCATATCGTTTCGTTCTTCCTTAGTGACTCGTTCAACAAGACTGAATCATTCAGAAAAGTTCATGTGTCTAATATGAGACCGCTAAGGCAGGCCAACTCGTACGTCAAAAATTATGGCCTGCTTTACATTTCTGTTTACTGTGTATGTGGTGAATCAAATGAATCAAACCTGAATCAATGAGTCAATTCAGCCAATAAATGTACATAATGTCTCCCCCCAAATTCACTCAATCATCCAAAACATGTTTAGTGTCTGAATTTTTCTTCTTTAGTTTTGTAGCTAACAAGCAATGGAAGATTATAGCTACGGTGCAAGCTTCAGGTCTGAATCATACTGAATCTACTGTGACTTTATTAACCTCTGAGACTCACTAACTCTCTCCGTTTCATCACCTTTTAATTTTATAACACTAAAAAATGAAGCTGCCATGTTTCTCTCGCATTTGGCACCAATTATCACGCCAGGCAGCATTTCGTTTATTAATAGAGTTTTACAACATTAACTCTCAGAGAGGAAAAGTGAATTTGGGAATTGGACCACTTGTGGTACACTTCATTAACTTTAAATACAGTTACGGCAACTCGACTCTTTTCATTCCAACACCGCTGACATTATTGAGCTCAGCATGAAATGAATAAAAGCTGTTTGAGGTAAATATCACTGGGTAAATAACAGAGTGTGCATTTGGCCTTTTTTTCTCCTCCATTAATCCTGAAACGACTTCCAAAAAAACCCATGCTCACTAATTCATCACGGTCGGAGTGGCCCGTGTCTTCGAGGCGCATGTTGTGGGAAATTGTGGGAAACTGTGCTTTTCCCAGAATTCTTTAAGAATTAAATGTCTCCATGGCTAAATTTATACAACGTCAATCTTGTTTAGATGAAATTGCACCTTATTTAAAGAATTTTAGCCAATTCTGTTGTGTGTTTAAACATATTAGTACAAGTTAAATAAATTGATATAAACATAAACTTAGTGTACACCAATTTACCCAACCAAGACATGTTTTAGTGTCTAAAGTTAAAAAAAGGTTAAAATATGATCATATTATCACGCAAAGATGATAACATATACACCACTTTGCTGTAGAAGGACTTTCTAGAGAGCAAAATGTGCCTTGTAATCTGAAAAGTACGGCAGCTGTAGATAAGTGATGAAATAAGATGTGCCAGGTTTAACTCTGAGGACGACTGGCTCATCCTGAACAGTTGGTCCCGTTAAAAATTCCCGTCCTGGACGGGAGATGCCGAGGAATGTTTGTTCAGGAACGAGCTGAACTCAGGAGTGTGCTGTCACTTCTAAAACACTGCAAGCATTCCTGAACTGAGTGATAAAGCACCAGGCTGTAAAGTCACCAGGCTCCAAAAACATTTGCATGTAATGCGTTAAAAAAAAAAAAAAGAAAAGAAAAGAAAAGTTGTCTGCATGTCCAGGATAATAAATCTCGAATTCTGCCAGCATGCACAGTTTTCCTAAGTTCGGCTGACGCAGTGGAAATCTGCAGCGTGAGCTGTTCGGATTATAAGTTGCTCATGTTGCCAGGCTACATCTATAACCTTAATCTGTTCGTGTCAAAATTCCAAAATAGTTCAGTACTAACATGAATTTTTCCAAAGTTAAACTTTACAGGTTATTAGAGGTAACTCTTTATTTGATATTTCATCTTTTTCAACTACAACTACAACTTTATTTTACAATCTATCTGAATATTAAGAAAAAGGAATTGCAAAAAAAGCCAAAGTAGGTCACGCTTAGCCGAACTCGCTACGTTAGCTAGCTAGCATGATTTTCTGTAACGTCTCCCAGTGAATTCACCTTTTTAAGTAGTAACTACAAATGTTAGCTTACCTGTCTTGCTATCTTTACAATTTTTATATCCTTTTTGTTCTTATAAGGTTCTTATAAAACTATGAACATGTGAATTTGAGAAATTATTAGCAATTAGCATATGTTTTTATACCTTTTAATTATGCTAGTCACTTTTAATGATTAACCAGCTAACTTACTTTACGCTGCCAGGCAACCTTATTCTGTTTGGCTGAAAATATAATAATTCCAAAATCAAACAGTATTAAAATGAAATCTTTTCCAACATAAAACTTTTCAGGTTATTAGCGTAACAATTTACATGAACTCTGGGTCATAAGAGTGGCATGAACATGTAATAAACACATTGTCAGGTGTGGTAATGACATAAGAGTGTCGTTTTACTATTACTGGTAATTGCCATGACGACTGTTTTATAGTAGCTTGGCATGGTAACATCTCATGCTAATTTTCACTGTAGTTAGCGTATGTTTATGACAGATGTTATATCCTTCATGATAGCTGTTATAACAGCTTATAAGTCACTGATAATAGTAATATAATGTAATATGTCATTGCTGTTATAAGACATTATTCAGTGACACAGTTGTGTGATGAAGTTGCCAATACAACGAATACAATTTATATTTATTCAAGAATGGCACATCATACTTTTTATCCCTTTATTGCTACATTTATAGTAATATGTGATACGCAGAACATGTGAAAATGCATTCGTGATGGTTTAATTGTTCCCAAACACCCATGACACATTTATACCACAGACTTTAAAATGAAATAAATAAAGAAAGCAAAAAAATTTCAATTTAAAAGGGTGTGGCTTATGCATCATGGGAATAACAAGGCCAAAAACTCAACTAAATTTGAAAGTTTTCTCTGCCATGGGCTGTTCAGGGTTTTTATACTGCAAACTTTGAAAATAATGAGCTCCATAAAACCGATATATTGGAAAATTAGTGTGTTTGGAAAAAGGGTCTTAAGCTTATTTTAAATTTGTACTAAATGTGAATCAATGCTAAAACAATTTTCTCAACATTTTCTAACTTCCTGTGGTTTCCTCAGTTTCTCTAATGAACAGGAATATATATATATATATATATATATATATATATATATATATATATATATATATATATATATATATATATATATACATATATATACACTATATTACCAAAAGTATTCGGTCACCCATCCAAATGATCAGAATCAGGTGTCCTAATCACTTGGCCTGGCCACAGGTGTATAAAATCAAGCACTTAGGCATGCAGACTGTTTTTACAAACATTTGTGAAAGAATGGGCCGCTCTCAGGAGCTCAGTGAATTCCAGCGTGGAACTGTCATAGGATGCCACCTGTGCAACAAATCCAGTTGTGAAATTTCCTCGCTCCTAAATATTCCACAGTCAACTGTCAGCTTTATCATAACAAAATGGAAGAGTTTGGGAACAACAGCAACTCAGCCACGATGTGGTAGGCCACGTAAACTGACGGAGAGGGGTCAGCGGATGCTGAAGCGCATAGTGCAAAGAGGTCGTCGACTTTCTTCACAGTCAATTGCTACAGAGCTCCAAACTTCATGTGACCTTCAGATTAGCCCAAGTACAGTACGCAGAGAGCTTCGTGGAATGGGTTTCCATGGCCGAGCAGCTGCATCCAAGCCACACATCACCAAGTGCAATGCAAAGAGTCGGATGCAGTGGTGTAAAGCACGCCGCCACTGGACTCTAGAGCAGTGGAGACACGTTCTCTGGAGTGATGAATCATGCTTTTCCATCTGGCAATCTGATGGACGAGTCTGGGTTTGGAGGTTGCCAGGAGAACGGTACATTTCGGACTGCATTGTGCCGAGTGTGAAATTTGGTGGAGGAGGAATTATGGTGTGGGGTTGTTTTTCAGGAGTTGGGCTTGGCCCCTTAGTTCCAGTGAAAGGAACTTTGAATGCTTCAGGATACCAAAACATTTTGGACAATTCCATGCTCCCAACCTTGTGGGAACAGTTTGGAGCGGGCCCCTTCCTCTTCCTACATGACTGTGCACCAGTGCACAAAGCAAGGTCCATAAAGACATGGATGACAGAGTCTGGTGTGGATGAACTTGACTGGCCTGCACAGAGTCCTGACCTGAACCCGATAGAACACCTTTGGGATGAATTAGAGCGGAGACTGAGAGCCAGGCCTTCTCGACCAACATCAGTGTGTGACCTCACCAATGTGCTTTTGGAAGAATGGTCAAAAATTCCTATAAACACACTCCTCAACCTTGTGGACAGCCTTCCCAGAAGAGTTGAAGCTGTAATAGCTGCAAAAGGTGGACCGACATCATATTGAACACTATGGGTTAGGAATGGGATGGCACTTAAGTTCATATGTGAGTCAAGGCAGGTGACCGAATACTTTTGGTAATATAGTGTATATATAATATGTGTGTGAGTGTATGTGTGTATGTGTGTGTGTGTGTGTGTGTGTGTGTGTGTGTAAAAAGTTGTATTTCTATGATGTTTAGCTCATTCTGACCCTGGAAGTGTAAAGATCAAAAAACAGTGTTAATAATAAATGGTGTTTGTGAATTTGTACCAGAAAAGTTGATTTTTAATGGCACCACATTCCCTTTATGTGTTATATCCACACACACACACACACACACACACACACACACACGCTTGCTAACACAAGAAACCCTGAGCCTTGACTTTATATTTCCCTTAATGTTGTTTATACTGATCCTTATTAATATGAGGGAAAAGTGCAGACCTGAAATAAACTTTGAGATAAAATATAAAGTGATGTTCAGGTTCAGTGAAACAGAAGCCTGTAAATGCTGTAATAAACAAAAGAGTAGGGTTTAGAGTATACTGTTACACACACACACACACACACACACACACACATCTGCCGCCTACATGCAGACTCACATAAATCAGTGACGAACCCTCTTCATGACATCGATGCTAGGAAATGAGAGAGCAGTTTGAGCGTGAGCTGCTGTTTACTTTTCTATTTTTTATTTTTATAAAAACATCGTGAGACCTCACTGATATTTAAAACTGTGTAAAACTGCATAATTGTGTACTATTATAGATGACGTGTCAGTAAACATCACTGTGTACAGCAAATGCACGAACAACTGTAGTACGCATAAAAAAAAAATACTTATACCTTTATGGTTTCTATAGTAACAGCTCATTCACAGGGACTTGTTCAGCAAACTCTCCACTAATAATAAACAGATTTAAAACGTGTGCAATCATTGATATGGTGAAGAAGTTTCTGTGAGGAGATGTTTGTTTAACATTTATGGAAGGAGTCTCCAGTGTCAGTGCTTTGTTACAGTCAGAGGAATAGCTGTAATTTTATGTTTTCTGACATCTTCAGGACAGAGGAGTTTACACTTTCCCTAATTGTTTAGCACAACATGGAGTGTTTTATTCCGTGATAGACTGTATGTATGAGTGTAGCTGTGGATATTTTTTCCACTAAACTTGTGATTACCATGACCTGACCTTGAGTTATTATCTTGAGACATTAAGGTTGCGTTAAGATAACATGAGTTATATTTTTTTTTAAAAAACATGCAACTCTAAACAGCAGTGTTTTTCAGCTCAATCTTACAAAATAACAGCATGTGCTGGATCAAGTGCTTTTTTATTATTGTTAAATGAAGACAATTTTGTAGTGTTTATGCAGCAATATAGACTCCTAATAAATGTTTATTTCAATGCTTGCCATCTTCTCATTCATATGTCATCATATCAGTCTTTAATTTTTATTTCTTCCTCTTTGAATTGTCTCTCGATTTTTTTTATTACATCGTATTGCAGTTGATGGTGAAGAAATAAATACACACTCAGACTGTATATGAGCATCTGCAGCACTGATGCTGTGTTTATTCCCATGCGATGGGAATTACGTCCACAGATGTGTGTGTGTGTGCGTGTCTCATTGCTCCGTTCTCATGGACTGCAGGGTTCAAGGGCGTCGACCTGTGTGCTCCTCCTCATTGAGGTCATCAGAGGTTAAAGGTCACAAAGAAGCCTGTGTGAGGACGGCAGAAGATTGAAGTGTCGTCCTGAACCTGGAAGTGTTTGTCTCACTGTGTTTACTGAAGCTGGTTAGAGCTAGGACAAGAATCTGCTGGTTTGGTGAGGGTTTCTAGTGTTGACACATTCCTGCAGGCCTCAAAACACACACACACACACACACATACACACACACACATACACACAAGCACAAACACACACACACTCACACACTTGTCTTACTATCCTTCAAGGACTCACCATTAACATAGGCAATAATGCAGCTAATTGATACCTAAATCTAACCTTAAACTTTAACTAAAATTTTGGCTCTTTTAGGCTTTTTTTTGTTTTGTTTTTTTAATAAAAGCTGCAAAAAAACGTTCTTGTGTATAACTACAATTTAATTTTGCTTTCTATTAAGAAAACTGAATCACAAAATGTAGGCTAAGCTTAGTCAAAATTGCTACATTAGCCAGAATTCAGTGGCGTCAATCCGTAATGTCTCCCATTGAATTCTCCTTGTTAATTAGTAACAACTGACATTATGTTGTCTTATCTTGCTTTCTTTACAATTTTTATAGTGTGTAAAGTATAATAAAACTAAGAACATGTGAATTTTAGTCATTATTTTCACTTAGCTTTTGTTTAAATGCTTTACAGTTGATCCGTATTCACGATACGATCACTTCTGAAGAAAAACAAATCAAGAACTTTCAACATGTAAACTTATACAAGCTGTTTATACAGTACATTTTTCTTTAAAATTCCCTCTTTCTTTCTGCAAACATCTTTTAAAAATATATCTAATTAATCTCAAACTGAGCTGAAAACACATCTCAAAGTTTGAAAACTTTTCTTGAAGTTGTTTCTATGATAGAATTATGTTATGAGGTCAGACATAGATATGTGATTTTCAAGGTCACAGAACTCTATTGTGTGATATTACGTGCCAGAAACAAAATACACACATCACAAGTAACATAAAAAAGCAAAAAAATGAAAGGTATGGCAGACTGCGCTGCAAACAAACATGTATTTGGAATCTTTTTTATAGACGCAGACTAAACGCAGTGTGTAATCAGACACTACATTGTGTACACCATCATCACTTTTTGTTATTGTCTGTGGTGTGTGTGTGTGTGTGTGTGTGTTTGTGTAAGCGAGAGAGGGTTATATAGAGAAGACGCAATCTTGAAAAGGTTACATGTTTTCCTTGTATCCCACAGCGCTGCTGAATACTCCACTCTGATTGGTCGTCAGGTGTTGATTAATTTTCTAGTACAGCAGCTCTGACAGTAGTGCAGCTGCAAATCACAGGTTTATATTAATGCACTCTTCTAATACATTATCGTTTCTATAGTAACAGCCCATTCACAAGTTTTCTGTCAGGAGACATTTATTTAACAAATATGGAAGGAGTCTCCAGTGTCTAGTTTGTGGTCATCTTCGAACAGAGGATTTCACACAAAACCTACGTGGAATTTTACAACATATTTCATAAAGATTATCATGTTTGAGCAGTGAGTGAAGGGGACATGAGGCACAGAGAAAATGTAAGGACCTGCAAAGAAGAGTTTCAGATGTTTTAGCCTGTAGCGCCCTCAAGTGGATGCAATAACACATTATTATTATTAGTAATAGTAGTAGTAGTAGTAGTAGCATCAGAATCAGAATCAGAATTAGCTTTATTGCCAGGTATGTTTACACATACGAGGAATTTGTTTTAGTGACAGAAGCTCCACAGTGCAACAGAATGACAGCGACAAGACAAGACACAGACAATAAAAAGAATAATACACAAATATACAAACAGACAATGTACAAATAGCAAAAACACAATATACAAAATAGACAATATTGTATGTACAGGTATGTTATGTGCAATTTTGTATGTAAATTTAGTTTTATTTAGTAGTAGTAGTAGTAGTAGTATTGTTGTTGTTGTTGTTATTATTTTACTCTTCATGAGGAATGTTAAAGCACACGAATCAATTTTTTTAATTGCACATGTAAGTGAATCATAAACCCAATAGAAATCCATTCAAATCACACAATCACAATTATTATACTGTATGCTGTGAACTTCCACTTCCACACCCTGTGTGTAGCCAAAGATTTTCTCTCTACTCTACTCTGCTATACTCTACTCTACTGTACAATACTATACTTTACTATATTGTACTGTACTATACTGTACTCTATTGTACTCTGCTATACTGTACTGTACTATACTATATGAGTGCTGGCCTCACGCTATACTATACTCTACTCTACTGTATTGTACTACGCTGTACTGAACTATACTGTAGTATACGGTATGAGTAGTGGCCTCATACTATACTGTACTATACTATACTATACTATACTGTACTGTACTGTACTGTACTGTACTATACTCAATGAGTACTGGCCTCATACTGTACTGCACTGTACTATACTTTACTATATTGTACTGTACTATACTGTACTATATTGTACTCTGCTATACTGTACTGTACTATACTATATGAGTGCTGGCCTCGCACTATACTATACTATACTATACTCTACTGTATTGTACTACGCTCTGCTAAACTATACTGTACTATACGGTATGAGTAGTGGCCTCATACTATACTGTACTATACTATACTATACTACACTATACTATACTGTACTGTTCCATACTATAATACGAGTATTAGCCTCATATATAGTATAATATACTGTACTGTGCTGTACTATACTATACTATGCTGTAGTATACTGTACTATGCAGTATGAGTACCAGCTTTTTTCTGTCCAGTTTCCACATTAATGTAATTAGATGGTCTAGAAACTAGGGCTTTATTCAAGATTGTCTTGGTCAAGTCCAAGACCAGGGCTAGTAAAAATCAAGACTGAAAACCACCATGTGCTTTACAAGGCCGAGCCTTTACTTCAACTAGTTCAATCAGCCTCAGCTTCATTTGTGCATTGCGACAATCATTAGGTTGTTTTTGAGAAGAGGGAATTACTTCTTGTCAAACTTTGTGCCTATGAAATAAAAAGACAACATGAACATTATTTTACAAACTCTAGGTCTGGGTCAAGACCATATTTAGCAAGTCCAAGTCTAAATGCCAATAAATCAGAGATAAATCCAAGTCTATAAAGAAAATGTGTTGAGACTGGACTCGAGTCGAAACACTCAGACATGAAGTTTCCTCACGGTTAGTAACTCTAAAGTTCCAATAGATGGCCTCAGACTCTCAGGTTACAGCGCTGCAGTGAGTCTAATTCTCAGATTGGAAGCAAAGTACAGCAGAGAATGCTACTGACAAAGCATACTGAGTTAGTTGGATTAGATTTAGGACTTTGGTAATCTTATATAAATTTCAATTAAATAAACAGTCTGCAAAAGGAACCAACAATTCTTCATATAATTTCGTCTCTGATATTTATATCTTCTGCATTATGCATGTTTTCTGCATTAATGTGTCAGTAGAAAGGGGGAATTTTAGGTTTCCAAATGTTCATTTTCCAAAAAATGAAATGTTACCATGTTGAGTTTGTGGTAATTAAAGTAAACAGTAGTGACTCATTAAAGGAAAAATCAATAAACGTGTGTTAGTAAGGTTGGTGTTCATCCTCGACGAGTCACAAGAGCAGACCAGCTTCAGTGCTCCTCAGCATCGTCTCTGGGTGTGTACTAAAGCGATAAACACCGTACTTCCTGAAGATCTTCCCTCAGTCGGAGTTCTGATGATGGTGTTGGACATGATGGTGCTGTTTAACAACACCGATCACACAGTTTACTTAAGAATGCCGGAAAGGAACAGATAAAGAAAATGAAGAAAAGCAATTTTCTCACATGTAGGGAAGCCTTTACGGCACAGCATTTCATTTTCTCCATTGGAGGAGCACCCAATAGGGCACTGCATCATGTTTTCTTGCATGTAGGGAACCCTCGCACATAGTGGCATGATAGAAGGCACTTTATCACATTTTCTCACACGTAGCAGCACCCTAGAGGGCACTTCATCACTTATTATCCGCTAGAAAGGCAGTCTTGCGAGCACTTCACGTTTTCTCGCACGTAGCAGTACCCTAGAGGGCATTTTGTCATGGTTTTTTTTTCTTCCATTTGAAGGGCAGCCATTAACAACTGGAAGCAAAAAGCATTTTCCTAAAACTACCCCTTCACCCTGAGCATGACCTCTGACCTGACCTTTAACCTGTGAGAGCTCTACAGTAGTGTTACCGACATTCCCCTGAAGTACAAGATTCCTGTGTTTATCTGACGCTGCTGCTGGAGAGCGTGCAAAAATGCGCCCTTGCCCACTTCAAAGCCACATCGAGCGAGGTGGGAACTCTGTGGAATTCCAAACCTCTAATCAGTTATTTATTCCCAAATTTAGATATCCGATTCATTGTTTGTGGAGCAGTGCACCCAGACGTAGCTTCATTTCCTAGAAGGTCATGGCCCGACACTCGGTGATGTACTGGAGTGCGACTAATAAACAAGTGCTGAGTATCTGAGGGCACTTTGCCGTAAATCACACTTATTTACTGGGCTTTGCGCACACCTTTGTTTGCGAAGGGCGACGTTGACGTGTTTCGAGGAGAACGATAACAGGCTTTTCTCACCACGGCCTTCCTGTTATTCACAGCGGGGTCTTTGTTTGGCTGCAGGGCTCCACGCTCTTCAGCTCTCTGGGGAACGATGGGAGGGGAAAAAAAGAGAATTCAACATCCATTCATAGCTGGTGTCTCTCTCTCTCTCTCTCTCTCCCTCTCTCTCTCTCCATCTTCTTTACTAGGCCATGATCACACATGACTTTTTATATGGGAAAAGATTTCTGAAGACACTCGAATATAGAATTTTTATTTACCAGAATGTTCTCAAGATGCAATATAGCACTAATTTAGTATCCAAAATAAATCAAAATAAATCTAGTAGCATTTTTAAAATGTTAAAAATAATATTTTTTAAAATAAACTTTAATTTAAAATTTATGTAATTTGTATTTATTATTATTAATTATTTCAATTTATTTATATCAGCAATAATAATAATAATAATATCAGATTTCAGTGACAGAATTCTGCCACTAAAAGCTCGAAATACAAAAAATAAAAAAATCACACAAAAACTCTCACAAAACATGAGATTGCCAAAGCAAACATTTTTTTGACTTTAAGATGACTGTTTTTGACAGACTATATCTAATTTTTAAAAATAAATTATGTTTATGAAACATATTTAAAGGCCATATGTTTTTAAGAAACTATTTATGTGACTCAATAAAGGACCAAATTCTTTTCTTTTAGAAAAAAAGGAAACTCCACAGCAGCACACTGTTCTCTAACATAAAATTGTTATGTTTCAATACCAAAAGACAAAATAAGAAGATTATTTATGCTCCTTGTTCCTGGTTTTTCAACATATCATACATTTTTAATAATTTTTTCTGGTTTTCTGATGCAGCTTCGAGGCTAATGTAACTAACAAGATTAGCATCTAACCAACTGGGTTTGAAAGACTTCATTGGGATCATTCACAGTGTTTGAATATAAAGTTTAATAAAGTACAAAGTTCAGGCTGCATTCAAAAAGAATTCAAATGAAATTCAAATGAATTCAGTGTCCAGACTTCAGGCCACGCCCCCTACCTGAGTCTGGTGTTGGTGCATTTTAAATTTATCTTTTTCAAACAAATATTAATGTCTATTTCACCCAAAACACACCTCCAGCTGGATGGAACCCTGCTCGTTAATCCTGTTCTCTGTGTATGATGTGTTACTCACCCAATAAACCCGCTATAAATTCTCCATCTCAAAATTCCTATAAATCACTGAGCTGCGGCACCAAAGCTCATTGTTTTCTCTGATGTTTAAAAAGCACTCAGGAATGTTGAGGAAATAACGGATGAAAAGGAGGAAAATCCCATGGAAAAGGCCATGAATAGAGTTTCCCAAAAATATATATATATATATCATCTAAAAAAGCATCATCAGGAAGGTAAAAAAATTCCTGAATCATTAAACTGAGGCTTTTTATACATGCTGTTTTAATGCCATCACGAAGTGTGTTGAGTGAAAATATACTGTTGAGAAACTTTTTTCAGTAACATACAGTATAATATTTATGTAGTGTATTTATTTAAAGTTATACTTTACAATATTAATAGAAAGGCATATTATTTATTCATTTGTTGTGGTATGTTGGGGTAGAATGTTCTCATGAAAAAGATATTTCTAGATGTACATCCTTTAAAATATGATATTAGGGTTTTATTTTTATTTTATTAATTTAATGGCCAACCCACTTTTTTGTTACCTCTGATTATTCAGTTCAATTCAATTCAAAAGCTTTATTGTCTATCCCAAATAGGGTAGAAAATTGTCTTTAGACAAAAGGCTCAACACACAAACAGTACAAATAATCATCACAACAACACTGTACATTACATACATCACTTCACAACTATAATAATACATAAAAAATTTATTTTAAGACACCAATCGCAGGTGGGATAAAGGTCTTCTTATACTTGGCCCTTTTCACTAAAGGCACTTTATACCATCTTTATTCCACTTTATACCATTATTGTCACAGTCAGTCATTTGTTAAACATTTATTTATTAAATATTTATTAGGTTTGCTGAATAATTTATGAGTTTATGATTTGTGGTTTCTTCACAACAGAAGTGGTTCCTCTGTGACAAAAACACAACAAGTGAGAGAGAGAAACTTCAAGAGAGAGAATGAAGAGCGGCCGGTGAGGGAAAGACTGTTTATAGCTGCTATAACGTAACTGAGAACAGGAATGAACTTGGTTCATGGATGTTCCACAATGTTAAATGAAAGCTAAATGTAATAGATTTAAAGTATATCTCATTTTTTAGTAGATAAAAACATCATTTTTGGCATGTTGCTGTAGTATAAGGGGAATAAAACACTCCAGGGCGTGCTGTTGTAGGAGATTACGATGAACAATGGAGACTGTAATAACAATTTTAAGTGACATATTTAATTATTGCTTAGTTGTAACTAATGCTTTATTAATAATTGATCAATTTATTCATTCCATGTAATATGACTTATTAACAGCTTAAAATATTATATATATAATAACAAGCTACACTGAATTCAAAGTGTTACCTATGAAAATATCTTACTGAGTAAAAGTGACCAATTATTTCTCTGACATAATGTTTGCTAATTTTATTGAGTTCATTTAACTCTAATCTAATCTAAGATTTTGACAAAGTACTGAGAAATTATACTTAAGTGAAAGTACAGAAACTGTGTCGAAATCTTACTGAGATAAAAGTAGAAGTATCCAGAAATCCAGCAATGTGCTGAGGTAGTAAAGAAAAGAAGATGTTTTTACTGATGAAATTAAGGTAATGCTACATATTCATGTGAAAAGTCACTTCTATTGCTTATCTAAAAAAGAAAAGGAGTTTGAAGATGATGTTTGTTCTACAGTAATTACTCTGTATGTTTGCAATATTTACCATTAGCTAGAATTTGACTCGCTGCCTCGCAATTTATCTTAGTTGCTAGAATCGATGCTAGTCTAACGTAGCGCTAGCAGAGAAAACAGGCTAATACAGGCTCATATAGGGGAATATAGCCAGTTACTGTAACATACTTTTTAAATTTAGATGAAGTTCATGCTTACTCCAGCATATTGAAGCATTTTACTGAGGTAGGGCCAGGGGTGCACATCCTCGAGTTCAGCACTGCAGTTCAGCATTGGCTTGATTCTTCATAGTTTTTTCTATTTTCATGAACTTTATTGGATGCTAAACTGAGCCCATTTGATTGATTGGAATGAGAGAAGAAGAGAACGTTGAGATTTGTACTCTAAAGAAAGTACTTTAAAGATCAAAATTAAAATGTAAAGGGTAAAACATACATTTTTCCCCTTTGTAAATGTAACTAAGTAAGAGTAAAGTGTTCAATATCAGTAATACTCCAGTAAGTATATATATGCCAGAATAATACTTATTATTAGTATATAAAGGAAGGGTCATTGCCCTCCATGGGGTCACTTCTCCCTGAGCTCTCAGTTATGAGAAAGCTGGTAAATGAATCAGCTGTGTGAAAGGCGGTGTGTGTGATTTTCCGTGTCCTTGTTGATGTTTAGGTGTTTGGAATTGCGCTCTGGGAAAGAAGTGCAGAGGATCGGCACTTCCGGATGATCCGTGTTTCTCTCAGCCTGTGACGTGTACCACTCGACGAATCCCAGGCGCTTTTTTTGGCCTCGCGTCTCTGAACGAGACACAACAACAACAGGAAGTAGAGGCATTTTCACAGGTGTCAGGAAGCGCAGGAAATAAACAAGTGCGACGCTGGAAAACAGCCTCAATACGAACGCTCGGGGAGAGCTCAGGGCCTCGGCGGGGTATTTATAACATTCATCGTGGTATTCTTGGTGCTTCTGATGTAAGATTCAAGTGGTGAGAAAGCGGAAGGGAACGATGGGAAAGATGAGGAAGTTTAGGTAAAAGCAATTTATTATTTCGGGAAAACATTGATGTGTTGATTTGTGTAATAGGTTTTGGCACGTTTCAGTGCAGGGGAACTGCGTACCATATTCGAGCTGAGTGGTTGTCTGTTTTCTTTTCTACTAAATTAGCAAGAACGCTTTCCAAAATAATAATATTTGAAAAAAACAACGAAGCATAAACATCTGGTCTTAGCAAACAGCTCAACTACCTTTCCTGTAAAATCACTCAAAGTTTTTATATTTTTATTCTTCCTATACTGAAGAATAATTAATCCCTCTCCAGTTTAATTTTTCTTAGTTCAAGAGGGCATTTATCTAGTCTATATATTGATTTGTCCAAAAAACGTCAAGACTGAGTTTCTGTGTACCGTTTTCTAGCACTTTTCCTCAAAATGATATCGTGTCAAAGTGTTTTTTAACTTTAAGAAAACTGTTGTAAAAAATTGTTTTAAAACATTAAAAATGCCACATTTTTGTGAATTTAGTTAATTTAATAATATTGTTAACAGTGTTTATTTACATTTACTTATATAAACAATGTTTTTCAACTAGAAAAAAATTAATAAAATAAATAAGCTAACTGGAAATCTTTACTTTACTTTACTTTGGTAATCCAGTGTTGCAGGCAAATAGGCTTAATTTGCATACTGGAACCTGATTGGCTCTTATATGTTATGATGCAGTAACTTGTGAAATGATCAATACAGCCTTAGATTCTCCAAAGTTTTAATCTCCTCCTGTTTATAAAAAACAAAGCGGCAGTGACGATTGTCACGACATGTTCAGATTAATTAATAAAGGAAATATAATGTTGTTTTAGTTATTAATAAAGAAAATAATCAAGTTTACGGGCCTTTAAGTAACACACTGAGCTCAGACACTGGCTTACTGTTTATTTCTCAGAATTGGGAAATGGTGTTGAATGAGGGTGTGATTTATTACGGCGATTTTGTGAGAAATAAAAGTACAATTTTATGAGAATATTACATGCGATATTACATGCACCGCAGAATTTTGAGAGCTTATGTCAACTCAAATGTCTACTTTTCTACCAAATTCTTTTGTGTGTTTATTTTAAATAGCATTTTAAAATTAATTTTTTGAAGCAAACGTCTTGTATCTTTTAAAACTAAACTTTACTGTTAATATTCCATCTTTCAGGATATATATCAATGTTCCTGTAGCTTATTTCGGACCCTGTAAGACTATTATAACAAACACTGACCATCACAACAGCAGACTTTCTGTTTAGTTTTTTTATTTTGTAGTTTAATTTAGCACCAAAGCCCAAAGCAACAGAACAAGAAACATACGGTGTGCTATTCATGGATGTGACAGAAAGGTCAGGGATTTAAAGGAGCCACATAGAGAAGAGGAAAACTCACAAAACACAAAACAACATAGCATTTTTCAGATTGTTATAAATGTAAAACGTAATGATCCAGGTAAAAAAAAAAAGACTCACAGACAGAGACTGAAGTGTAAATCTGTAAATATGTTGCTTTAGTATATACGTACATACAGTATATTGGATTACATAAATATTGTAAAAAATAAAGGTATATGTTTCCTTTACCACAAATATTGTTGATCAGCCAAGCTAGCTTCATGGTCTTATATTTCTGCTGGAGCTGATCCACATGAGGCTAATGTAGTGACAAGGCGTTTCATTACGTACAAATCAAATGAGAACTTTATTATCATCTGAATCACTTCTAACGTACAGTTCTACCTGTTAGGCCATGCCCCTTTACCTCAGTCTGACACTAAACTCTACCAGCTACGATTGTTTGTAGCCTGGTTCATGTCTTTCTGTGTATGTTTACAGATAATAGTGCATCAGAAACAACCACAAGTCTGTTCAAAATGCTGAAACTGATGGAAGAACGCGACTGTGTGTTGATTTAACATTTTGCACAATGCTGAACTGGTAGATATAAGCTACTTGCTAGCTACATAGCATACAGCCTCGAGACTCCAGCGAAAAACTAAAAAAAACACAAACGCCAGACATGAAACTTGTCTTAACTGATCAACTACCTTTAAGTAAATGTTACTTTTAAAGTTTGTTTATATATGTGTGTGTGTGTGTGTGTGGTCAGTTTCTACATGTCCATGCGTCTGTAAGTAAGTATGCACGCTTTGGTATAACACAATGACAGGATTTAACCCTCATGCTTTGTCTGACTCAGAATCCTTCAGATTTGTACCAATTTTTTTTTTATAAACGATGATTTTAAAAAAATCTTTTACAAAATTATATCCATATACACGACAGAGCTGATGTTCAGTGATATGTTTATGCATTAGAGTGAAAAAATAAGTGAACTTTGGGGCTCTGTTTCTATTAATAGTCTTCATGAGTGGTGTGATGAAGCAAAGTTACTGGTATCACTCTGAAGTTGATTATTTTCCTGCAACAGCATGTCCTGAAGTGTTTTATTCCTCTTATACCACAGCAATTTGCAAATTTTTTTATTTATTAATGAATGAGACATTGTACTTTTTATCCGTTTATAGCTACATTTAATGTTGCAGAATGTCTGTGTAGGAAGTAAGTTTTAACGTTAACGTTGTAGCAGCTATAAACGGAACGTCGTCCTTCTCAGTAAGAAAATCTCCATCATATCAACAATTATGCGTGTTTTTTTTTGTCCCTGTCAATGAGCTGTTACTATAGAAACGCATTTGAATGAGCGCATGAATATAGACCGTTTGCTGTTATAAGAAACTAATCAACACCTTCTGACCAATCGGAATCGAGAATTGGACAGCGCTGTGGTGTGAATGTTGTCTGAGTGGCAGAACAGGAGGGGTTAAATCCTGTCATTACAATAGAGTACAAAAAACGAAAAGCTCTGATACAATATTAATAGATTTTCTTAAACATATTAAAATATATCCCTTTGTCGTTTTTAATTTACTATGCTACATGCGGACTGTCTGAGCTGAGATTGAGACGAGAGTGTGTCAGCGAGGTGCGAGCCATTTCGGAGTGGACGACCGCTCCGCGTGTCCGTCTCCAGCACTGCTGCTGCTGCTGCTGCTGCTGCTGCTGCTGTTGTTGTTGTTGTTGTGGTCGTTGTTGTTGCTGCTCCCGTCTCCTGACGCCACCTCGTTACCTACACAAACAAAAATTCAACAGTATACAATAATGAGCAGCTAGTAATAAGCACGTGGAAGGTTGTGAGTTCAAATCCAAATGCTTAAACCCTGAAATGATGTCAGCTGTAACATCTTCGGGAGAAGACTTCTCCTGAGTGAAGCTGAATGGAGAATAAATGTGATATCGAGGCACTAATTAATACAACTTCAGCAAACATCACCATCATTTTTCCCTAATAAAGCACTGTGCAAAAGTTTTAGATGCAGTATTTATACTGAGAGTATACACTGTTATAAAAACACTACGTAACATTTGAATAAAGGCAAACGAATGTTAATATAATATAAGTAAGAAGTAGGATTATTGATTATTGATGGCTGGAACATAGGTTTGTTTCTTCAACATCTCCTCGTAAAGCTATTTGCGCTCCGAAATATTTGGTTATTAGTGAAACTTGTAAATAAACGAGTGTAATATATAAGGAATAAAAATAAGTAAGGAATAAAACACACCGTGTCAGGCTGTTATAGAAAAATAATCAACAATGACAAGATGGTGTGATGAATCGCAGTTACAGCACATCCTCTAGTGTTTTATTCCTCTTATACCACAGCAATTTGCCAATGATTTCAGTTTTTTTGTACCTTTCATCCATTTATAGTTATATTCAGTGCCTCTGAAACAAGTTAGTTCCTGTTCTCACTTACGTTATAGCAGCTATAAACAGACGTTCCCTCATCAGCTTCTCTCTTTTCTCTCTCTTGAGGACAAAAAAGCGAAATGGCAGCTTGTCAAAAAACGTAAACTCCTCTGTCCTGAAAAACTTACAGCTTTACCTCTGACTGTTACAAAGCGCTGACACTGGAGACTCCTTCCATAAATGTTAAATAAACATCTCACAGATTAAAGACATTTTTTAATCCGTTTGTGTGGCGCGTCTGCCGTACAAGTCCCTGTGAATGAGCTGTTGCTATAGAAACGATAACATATCAGAACGAGCGCATTAATATAAACCTGCGCTACCGTCAGTGCTGCTGTTACAGGAAATGAATCAATGCCTTCTGACCAATCAGAATCCAGAATTCAACAGCGCTGTGGTACAGGAGGTGTGTAACACTGTGTGTTAGGATAGCGTATCTTTAATAAGCCTTATTTAAGTAGCATTATTGGTAATGAACCCAGAATTTTGAACCCCACTGAATGGTTAAAATCTTATTTTTTTTAAAAAGAGAAAAGGTTATACTCTTTTTTTGAGGTGTAAATGATTGCAGGATGAAGTGTATGATTATCAAACATGTGACACAGGTGTAAGAACAAACACCACGTACGGTAACTTCAAGCTAGATCCAAAGCAAACGTCTGAAAAATGAGTGCACTAATTCACGCTACACTACAGATGGACACTAAAACACCTTCGTATCAGCTACTCGCCCTCGTGTGTCTTGAGCGCGTTGGCCATTTTGGAGAAGAATTTGAAGGTGAGACAGACGCCCGTCTCTCTGTCACACAGTCCTCCTGCCTTACAGTTACAGGTTTGGCGACACTCGACTCCGTACGTCCCGAACATGCAATCTGAGGAGAGGGGAAAAAACACAGAAATTCATAATCACACTTAGTTTATTAATGATGATATCATTCTGATTTCTCCCGAATTATTACTAAACTCTAAACTCTCATGTTTCCTTGAACAGAATGTGAGTTTCACACTTGTGACATTTCTGTAAATGACTGTCAGAGTGAGCGATATGACACAAAAAAAAATATGATATTTGAAGACATTTCTATGATACACGATATGCTTTACAATATTTGAGTTTGCTTTTCATGATAGTTTTATTTAATGTCTGCAAAAAAGAAAAGTGTTTAAAAAATATGTAAAAAAAGAAATTTTTATTCCATGATATTTATTTCATATCCACAAAAAAATTAGAACACCGAAATCAGAAAAAGTAAAAATCTGTAATTATTTTTTTTAAATATTACTACACTCTCATTTTTTATTCAGTGATAATTAAGTCCACAAAGCTACATTCTTTAATGCTGAAAAAGATGAAAAAAATTCTGTGAAATGTTTCATTTGATTATATTTAATTAACTGCCAACAAAACTAAATTCTAACACAGAAAAGGAGAAATAAATAGAAAGAAGCAGGAAACAAAAGAAAATAAAAACAATTCTTTTTGATCATATTTAAATTCTAACACTGAAAAGGAGAAAAAAAATTATAATTTTGTTTATTTTAATGATATGAGAAAAAAATTTGAGCTGTTTAGAAGGACTTGTTTAGAAGGACTAAAACTTCTGCAAAAAGTCTGCAAAAAAGTTCATATTTTTATCATTTTAAATATTCAATACAAAGTTTTAACATCAAATCAGCTGCTTGTAAAGTCTGTAATTGTTATTAAAAAAAACATTTATTTAAAAAAAATTAAAAAGATATCACAATCCCCAGTCTACTCTGGCATCATTTATCACAACGACGGGGTTAATTACCAAAATCACCAGCTCTGATTAACTAATTAACTAATTCCACTAACATTTCTGTATTTGTGACCTGAACTCTATTCCCTTATTAGTTACGTTTTAGAGTAAAAGTAGCTTCTAAAAGTGTACAGAAAAAATGGTAAGTAAATGTATGTGATTGACATTTTCATTTTTACGCAGTATTTACAACACTGAAGTACTAATAATTACGATCATTGTTCCTGTAAAGTGGCAGTTTATTAATCTCTGTTTACTGTGTAATAAACATTTGAGTTATTTTATATAGGAATTTAAAAATCTACAGTTTACTGGCAGGTTATTAGCTGTGGCCAATAAACTCAGTGTATATTATACAACCGTTTCATGACTGGATTTTAAACAAAGCCAGTTATTTAGGATATTTATTCACAGAAAGGGCCGAAATAACTTTATAAACCATTTTAAAAGAGGATTTATGATTGCGCGCAGCTCCACGTCAGCACGTGTGGTAATTCCTCGTCTTGTACTAAGCGTACTAAGAGGTTTATCTGAGCAGCGTAAACATTAGATCACGGCTTCCTCAGGACCCGAGGCGAGAAGCAGGAAAAGAAGATCATCTTTATCTTTATTGGGCTTTGTATTGTTAGGAATGTCCTATATCCTCTTGTCCTCTCTCTCTTTTTTGAAAGGAAGTGCAGGGTTAAGGGTCTGGTACCGGACAGGACAGTGGTATCGGTACTCATCCGGCTGTAGACTGACTCTCATCAAGCCCTGACGCTCCCGAGACTCGACCTCACAACCTTCTGGACGTGGACGCAGGTCATTAGGCACTAACGCTCTTCAGCTGTCTCAATGTCCATCACTCAGGTAATGTCAATTACACTTATCTATCTATCTATCTATCTATCTATCTATCTATCTACCAATCAAAGATGCTTTAAAATAACAATTCAAACAAAACGACAAATATAGATTATTAGAAAACACTGAAACAACAAACATCAAGCGTTACAATCAGGACAGTTAAAATTCTTATTAATTCATTCATTCATTTAAAAGTGGCTCAATTGAATTAATATTTTTGTTTGTTTGTTTGTTTGTTTGTTTGTTTTTTGTAAAATATACTATTTAACTTTACACTAAATGACGTAATCATGCACGACAGGGAAACTGCTAAGTCACTAAATTTAAAAAATAATAATGTGTAGCATGATCAATGCAGGTATTTTATTATATAATATAATATTTTTATAATGTGCAGAAATAAACATTTTCTTTTGGTTCTTTGGAGAGAGAGAGAGAGAGAGAGAGAGAGAGAGAAGCTTTAGGAGCATCCACAGAACGCTTCATGCACCGGAGTGTTAGAGTAATGAATATTATGAACAGGTGAGCTCCCGGTCACAGAGGTGAGCTGAGTGCACGCGCACACGCACGCGCACGTGCGCGCGCCCACCCTCCTCACCCGGCTCTTACCTCTGCACACGCCGTACTCGTCCCCGTACTCGTCCTCGTCCTTGTAGAAGTCGCAGTAGAGGCCCGGGCCGCACTTGACGCCGTGCGCTCCGGACACGGTGCGGTAGCAGTGCTCACCACGGCGCGCGGCGCACACGCGGCAGCACCCGCAGTCGTCCAGGACGGTGCGCGCGCAGCGCGGCGCGCCGCAGCGCGCGGGGTCGCACCGCTCCGGGCAGTTCACCGCGTACTTCACGCTCGCGCCCCACGCCGCCAGCTCGCGCGGCTCCAGCACGACGAGCACGGCCAAGAGCAACAGATGATGATGAGGAAGAAGAAGAAGAGGGAGGTGATGGTGAGGAAGATGATGAAGATGCTGCGGCTTCATGGCTGCACGAGGCGGAGGATCAGCGCTGGAAACGCGAATAAAGCTCGAGCGCAGCACGCTCGCGCGCTTTAAAACCGGCGCGTCAGTTTCCTCAATCCGGTGTCGGTGATGCTGAGGATGCTCGGGTGGGTGGGGTTTTCTCTGTTTCCTCCGCCAGCAGGGTTGCCAGGTTGATTGTGATGACCTCAATAGTTGTTATTGTTGTTGTTGTTGTTGTTTTGTTAAAAAAATGGCAGTGTTTATATTTATAATTTAAAATTAAATTCAATTTGAAGTAACATTATTAAAATAAAATATCAGTAAAAATTCTCATAGAAAATTCACAGAAAAATGATACCTTAGATCAAAGTAAAATAAATGTATTAGCTGACTTGTTACATGGATATTTGTTTTTTTTGTTTCTTTGTTTATTTATTTTTGTTCAATTGAAATGATATTAGCTTTAATAACTTTTTTTTTATAACTTTGATCAAGGTGCCCTTACTTTCACGTTTCTTGCCCAATCCAAACAAAAGAGTCTCAAAACCCAATCTGGCAACCCTGTTCTCAACCCCCAGCATCCACACACACACACACACACACACACACACACACACACACACACGTTTTAGAAATCCAGGACTGGTGTAAAAACTGTTGTCACTTCTTCAGTTTAGGATGTTTGTTTGCACGTTTACCCCCCCCCCCCCCTTACCCACCCACACACACACACACACACACACACACACACCCGCTTCCGGTTCCGGTTTCCTGATGTGATCCTTGTGTGGTCTTTTTTCCTTCTATGCATAACTACCCTGGTGAGATTAATAATAATAATAATAATAATAATAATAATAATAATAATATGATTATTTATTTACACACAATGTCAAACAGAAACAAAATGTGTGCGTGTGTGTATATGTATATATATTATTTTATATAAAATATATAAATTATTAGTATATAAAATATTTTATTGTACTATATTATGGAAGTTTTATGGAAGTTAAAATAAACTAAATAATTTAAGAACAAGAAAACAAAAGACGTCGCTGTGTTTATGTTTGTTTACAAATGTGATTGTGGTCAGTGTGTATAGTGTGTACGCAGGGATGAACTCAAACTGCGCTCCATCTGTACCGGTTTAAACTGGATTTATTTTTTGTTTCTATTTATTTATTTATTTATTTATTTGCCTATCAAGCCCTCCATGAGGTGGAGGAGAGTGGAGGAGGTGGAGGAGGTGGAAGAGAGTGGAGGAGGTGGAGGAGAGTGAATGAGGTGGATGAGAGTGGATGAGGTGGAGGAGAGTGGAGGAGAGTGGATGAGGTGGAGGAGAGTGGAGGAGGTGGAGAAGAGTGGAGGAGAGTGGATGAGGTGGAGGAGAGTGAATGAGGTGGATGAGGTGGAGGAGAGTGAATGAGGTAGATGAGGTGGAGGAGAGTGGAGGAGGTGGAGGAGAGTGGAGGAGGTGGATGAGGTGGAGGAGAGTGGATGAGGTGGAGGAGGTGGAGGAGAGTGAATGAGGTAGATGAGGTGGAGGAGAGTGGAGGAGGTGGAGGAGAGTGGAGGAGGTGGATGAGGTGGAGGAGAGTGGATGAGGTGGAGGAGAGTGGAGGAGGTGGAGAAGAGTGGAGGAGAGTGGATGAGGTGGAGGAGAGTGAATGAGGTGGATGAGGTGGAGGAGAGTGAATGAGGTAGATGAGGTGGAGGAGAGTGGAGGAGGTGGAGGAGAGTGGAGGAGGTGGATGAGGTGGAGGAGAGTGGATGAGGTGGAGGAGGTGGAGGAGAGTGGAGGAGAGTGGAGGAGGTGGAGGAGAGTGGAGGAGGTGGATGAGGTGGATGACGTGGAGGAGAGTGGAGGAGAGTAGATGAGGTGGAGGAGAGTGGAGGAGGTGGATGAGGTGGAGGAGAGTGGAGGAGGTGGAGGAGAGTGGATGAGGTGGAGGAGGTGGAGGAGAGTGGAGGAGGTGGAGGAGAGTGGAGGAGGTGGAGAAGAGTGGAGGAGAGTGGATGAGGTGGAGGAGAGTGAATGAGGTGGATGAGGTGGAGGAGAGTGAATGAGGTAGATGAGGTGGAGGAGAGTGGAGGAGGTGGAGGAGAGTGGATGAGGTGGAGGAGGTGGAGGAGAGTGGAGGAGAGTGGAGGAGGTGGAGGAGGTGGAAGAGAGTGGAGGAGGTGGAGGAGGCGGAGGAGAGTGGAGGAGAGTGGAGGAAGTGGATGAGGCGGAGGAGAGTGGAGGAGAGTGGAGGAAGTGGATGAGGCGGAGGAGAGTGGAGGAGAGTGGAGAAAGTGGATGAGGTGGAGGAGAGTGGAGGAGAGTGGAGGAGAGTGGAGGAGGTGGATGAGGCGGAGGAGGCGGATGAGGTGGAGGAGAGTGGATGAGGTGGAGGAGAGTGGAGGAGAGTGGAGGAGGCGGAGGAGAGTGGAGAAAGTGGATGAGGTGGAGGAGAGTGGAGGAGAGTGGAGGAGAGTGGAGGAAGTGGATGAGGCGGAGGAGGTGGATGAGGCGGAGGAGAGTGGAGGAGAGTGGAGGAGGTGGATGAGGCAGAGGAGGCGGATGAGGTGGAGGAGAGTGGAGGAGGTGGATGAGAGTGGGAGAACACAGGAACCTGGATCAGGGCAGAGTTTCTTCAGCTCAGGAGATGTGAATCTGTGATCCAGAAAGTTCTTCCTTTACTCAGCTTTCTGTGTTCAGCTTTACTGCTGCTGCTACAAGACCAAGTCACAAGATGGCGCTGTGGAATCACTTGTACGTGCATGAATTTAATATTACTACCACTACTACCATTACCATTACTACTAATGATGATGATGATGGAGGGCATGGTGGCTTAGAGGTTAGCACGTTTGCCTCGAACTCGCCCTGTGAGTTTGCATGTCCTCCCCGTGCCTCGGGGGTTTCCTCCAGGTATTCCGGTTTCCTCCCCCAGTCCAAAGACATGCGCTGCAGGCTGACTGGCATCTCTGAATTGTCTGTAGTGTGTGAATGGGTGTGTGATTGGCGCACCGTCCAGGATTTCCCCCGCCTTAGTAATAGGGATAAGAGGAACAGAGAATGGATGGATAATGATATAATCGCAAAATACAGTGAACCTATTAAGTGAAGTGACGTGTAGCCAAGTAGGGTGACCCATAGTCTGAATTTGTGCTCTGCATTTAACCCATCCAAGTGCACACACACACTGTGAACACACACACACAGTAGTGAACACACACACACACAAACACACACACACATAGTTGTGAACACACACCCAGAGCAGTGTTCAGCCTCATTTTTTTTTTGCTCTGGCGCCCGGGGAGCAGTTGGGGGTTCAGTGCATTGCTCAAGGGTCTCACCTCAGTCGTGGTATTGAGGGTGGTGGAAAGCGCTGGTCATTCACTCCCCCACCTACAATCCCTGCTGGACCTGAGACTCGAACCCACAACCTTCAGGTTCACCTTCAGGTTACAAGTCTGACACTCTAACCACGACTCACCCCTAAATACATTAATGAATGTTATACTATACTACACCATACTACACTACACTATACTACACCATACTACACCATACTACACTACACTATACTCTGTTGTACCGTACTGTACTATACTATACATACTACTATACTACACCATACTACACTACACTATACTCTGTTGTACCGTACTGTACTATACTATACATACTACTATACTACACCATACTACACTACACTATACTCTGTTGTACCGTACTGTACTATACTATACATACTACTATACTACACTGTACTACACTATACTACACTATACTATACTCTGTTGTACCGTACTGTACTATACTATACATACTACTATACTACACTGTACTACACTATACTACACCATACTACACTATACTATACTCTGTTGTACCATACTGTACTATACTATACATGCTACTATACTACACTATACTACACCATACTACACTATACTATACTCTGTTGTACCATACTGTACTATACTATACATGCTACTATACTACACTATACTACACCATAGCTACACTATACTATACTCTGTTGTACCGTACTGTACTATACTATACATACTACTATACTACACTATACTACTCTGTACTACACCATACTACACTATACTATACTCTGTTGTACCGTACTGTACTATACTATACATACTACTATACTACACTGTACTACACTATACTATACTCTGTTGTACCGTACTGTACTATACTATACATGCTACTATACTACACTATACTACACCATAGCTACACTATACTATACTCTGTTGTACCGTACTGTACTATACTATACATACTACTATACTACACTGTACTACACTATACTATACTCTGTTGTACCGTACTGTACTATACTATACATACTACTATACTACACCATAGCTACACTATACTATACTCTGTTGTACCGTACTGTACTATACTATACATACTACTATACTACACTGTACTACTCTGTACTACACCATACTACACTATACTATACTCTGTTGTACCGTACTGTACTATACTATACATACTACTATACTACACTGTACTACACTATACTATACTCTGTTGTACCGTACTGTACTATACTATACATGCTACTATACCACACTATACTACACTGTACTACACCATACTATACATGCTATGCTATACTACACTGTTCTACAATGCACAATATACCAGCAAGTCTAAACAATTAATAAATGTAAGTAACTTTTATTTAAATAAAATACTGTGAATGTATTAAACAACAATGTTATAATTAATATAATATAAAATAATATAATATAATGCAAAAAATGCTAGCCAGTCTAAACAATTAACAAATGTACATTTTATCATTATATATATTTATATATAGAATATATATATTCTAATTTATAATAAAATGTAGCTTTTGGAGATTAAATTAAGTACTGACATTTTGATAAGTCATCTGTTGGATATAATCTGTTGTATTTATTAGATTTCATTTATTTAAAAAATATTTAATTAATTTATTTAGTTTAGTTTGTGGATGTAGTGAAGGGTCCACTTGCCAAATAATCTCAAAAGACGTTAAAAATAAATAAACAAAATTAAAAACAAACACAAAAAAACTGTGAACAAACAAAAACAGAACAAATATTTACATAAATACAATTCTCCTCCTGTTGTTATGTTGTTGTGGTGTTGTCGTGGTTGTTTTTGTTATGTTGTTGTTGTTGTTGTTGTTGTTATGTACATTTAATAGTGAATCCTAAAATAGCGCACCGGCGCGTTTAACGCAAACTGCGCAGCGCGCTACGTAAACTGCGCACGCTCCGTATCCATGGCGGCGCTTTAACAGTGCCAGTGTAGCGCAGATGCACTAGCGTGAATTGGAGGTTAGCGGGCTAGCGGGCTAAGCTAACACTTAAGCCATATTCTGTTCCACCGGGACGATTTGAAAACTAAAATTCAAACATACCTGACTGTTGTCGAGAATATTTACTGTTATAAAATCTCAGATAAGTAGCTGTAGTTGCTTGACCCGAGTTATTTGCAGGAGTAATAATGATAATAATAATAAAAAAGCAGAATGATAAGGGAATAGCTGCGTAAAGCTAGCGGACAGGAGAGAGTGGCTGGGTGTGAATGACACCGGGAACAGAGGAGGTAGGATCTGTGCTGCGTTACATGTTCTGCTGGTTTTAAGTCTTTTGGGGCAGATTTAGCACGGATTTGGAGTCTGTATTAAAGAAATAATGCTACATTCTGAGCTGTCACTTTGTTTTTTAGGCGTTTTAAGCCCTGAGCTAATGCTAACCTGGCTAAGAGCTGTCCCTGTCATTAACGCCTTTTGACTCAGGCAGCGTTTCTCTGTATACACCTGTTTATCTCAGTCTGGGATTTCTTCTCTTTATTCCAGGTCTTATTGGGTGGGAAAGTGAACCATGACAAACGTCTTGTGTGTGTGTGTGTGTGTGTGTGTGTGTCTGCCACTTGTTTGACAGTTTTATGGTGTTTAATCATGGGTGTGTGTGTGTGTGTGTGTGTGTCCATGGGTTTGATAAAATAAAATATTCATGCACAATAATTTCCATAAAATGTGCATGCCTAATTATCTGATTATTTAGGACACTGAAATTAAAATTGGTGCAAATCCTGACCTGTCATAGGAAAGAAAAAATCAGATGCACAAAAATCTAAAATCTAGACTTTTCTTTAAAGGTGCGGTTCATGATTTTGGTGCTTCTACAAATTTGTTGTCTTTTGTGTTTCGTTGATGTTATAAGTAACGTAAACAACTAATCGACAGAATGGATAAAACTTGATAATTAAACTAGAGGAAAAAAAAAAACATGACGCGGACCACCAACATCCAACCAATAATACATCAATGATTGGCGAATAAGAGGAATAAAACACTTCACGACATGCTGTTACAGAAAAATAATCAACTTGACAATGTTTACAGTCAGCCCGCTTCATCACACAGTCCTGTCGTTGATTATTTTCCTGCAAAAGCACACCCTATGGTGTTGTGATCTAAAATCATTTAGCAAATATTACCTACTTACAAGCAAGCTAGCTAGCTTTTTTTTTTTTAATAAAGCAGAAATAAAAATGAGCAAAATGTATAATTTTTGATTCTCTAAGACATTTCTACGAAACACGACCTGTATCATGATTTATAGAATTGCTCATAATAAAAAGTAAAAAATAGTTTAACACTGAAAGGAGGAAAAAAAATTAAATATGTAAAATTTTGAACATAAAAAAATACAATATCCACGATATCCAAGAAAGGAATATTGTGACAAATTATATCACACGTCGTAATAATATCGCACAGCCCTAGAAGAACGTCCAGTATTTTGTACGCCAGATCCAGGCTTCGTTCTTATCCCGACGCTTCATTTGGAGGTTCATCCGTGTTGTTTTTCTGGATTCAAATGCGCAAACTGGTAGAAACGTGTCGATTTTAAACCGATTCAGAATTGGATATTGGACAGTTTAAAGCAATAAATTGGATCCGTTTCACCCGTAGATAGCCTTACTGCGTGTCATCAATTGCTGACGTCTGACATCTTTTTTTGTCTAATGCTAAGAAAAGCATCTGTGACTAAGTGGATGGCTGAATTAAATATAAGTGAGGACTATTATTAAGCCTCTTGAGCTATAAAAATCCAGCCACTGAGTCACAGGCATGTAGATTCTCCGGTTAAACGCCAGCGTCCGTGGCTCGTGCTTGTCTGAGCTCGTTCTGTGCTCCAGGCTTTTCACCTTTTCGAAACCTGCTTTGTGCCCGGAGAGTTCGCTGAAAGTTCACTTTCATTTGTTTACAGAAAGTTTTACATGAGGTACGGGCAGCTTTAATCATGGATTAATTACAGGATTAATCATGTACAGGATAAAGTACAGAAGGGTTAATGTTAAATAAATAAAACTGGAATATAGCTGCAAGAACCGATTAAGGGGTCCAAGCACTTTGTAATGTGCTGTGTGGAGAGGAATTTGTTTTCATGAGCACTTTATTTTGCTCTTTAATTACACAGCCACCTAGTCGTAGAATGTCAGAGCACTTCTTGAGGACATTTAGGGCGTGGTCTTAACCCCAACCATCAAGTTTTCTGTCAGTACAACAAACATTGCTAATAACATTCTCAGGATCATCTGATTCAAGTTTGATGATGATTGAACCAGCACACCTGAAGCAATCTGAACCATCGGACATGAAGTAATCAGAACCATCAGACTTGAAGTAATCAGAACCATCAGACTTGAAGCAATCAGAACCATCAGACTTGAAACAATCAGAACCACTGGACTTGAAACATCAGACCTGAAGCAATCTGAACCATCGGACATGAAGTAATCAGAACCATCAGACTTGAAACAATCAGAACCACTGGACTTGAAACATCAGACCTGAAGCAATCTGAACCATCGGACATGAAGTAATCAGAACCATCAGACTTGAAACAATCAGAACCACTGGACTTGAAACATCAGACCTGAAGCAATCTGAACCATCGGACATGAAGTAATCAGAACCATCAGACTTGAAGTAATCAGAACCATCAGACTTGAAACAATCAGAACCACTGGACTTGAACCATCAGACCTGAAGCAATCAGAACCATCAGACCTGAAGCAATCAGAACCATCGGACATGAAGTAATCAGAATCATCAGACTTCAAACAGTCTGCACCAACAAATGATCTTAAACATCGAAATTGAAACAACCTGAAACATCAGACCTGAAGAAATCAGAACCATCAGACTTGAAGCAATCAGAACCATCAGACTTGAAGCAGATTGAACCAGAGGATTTGAAGTCGTCAGAACCATCAGACGTGACATAACCTGAACATCAGACTTGAAGCAACCGATACCACCGGAATTGAAACAACCTGAATCATCAAACGTGAAGCAATTAGATCCATCAGACTTGAAACCACCTAAAGCATCTGACTCGAAATAACATGAGCCCTCTGACTTGAAACATTCCGAACCACCAGACTCTAAACTGTCTGAACAATCAGACTTGAAACAATCGTCAGACATGAAACAGTCTGAACCATTAGACTTCAACTATCTGAACCATCGTTATAGAGTTATAGGTTCTATTACAGTGATGTAGTGTTTAAGGTCCACATCTAAATATTGGTGAAAAAATGTTTAGTCAAATCTAAAACTCGCAATGCAGGTATCTTTGGTGCTTGGACCCCAAAGTGATCTCATGTATTAATATTGCAAACAGACATAAACTAATATATCCGAGCCACATTACCAGAATTAATATAGAGTTTCACTGCAGCCAGATTTTTGTACCCTTGCCCTTCTCCACCCTCAAATGTCCCGGCGATAAATCTGTCCGTGGTGTGTGAGGGTCTGGCACGTCGCCGAGATTCCGACATCCTGTGAAATATGATCGGCGTCCCACAAAGTCAAGGCCGTAGTCGTCACAGGAGCCACGACTCTCTCTGTTGTTAAGCTGTTAAAGATGGTATTGTCAGAGATTCGAGATTCGGCTCGCTGTTAGAGGTTGGCAGTAGCGTCAGCTCGTCACGATCCAACATGGTGGTGTAAATAGCTACGTTTACGCGTACGCAATACTCCGAATACCGACCCGCGACGTATAAAAGACGAGTCTTGTATTCACGCACTCCAGTATCGTCTTTTACACGTTTACCAACATACACGTTTGTCTTCTTATTAAAAAAAAAAAACACCGCCAAGCTAGCAATATGCTGTTTACTCTTTTTAAAATACAATCATTGAAAAATACTCTACGGTTCCACACACATTACCGTTCCTGCTACATAGTTCAGGGTTTTATAAATGAATATAGAATTTCTGGAAGTCGTTAAATTTATGATGTTCTAGGCGACGGCATCTAGACTAATTTGAATATTTTGGTGAATATTATAGATAAATTTACGTTATTTATACTCCAAAGAGAACAATTTGTCAATGATTAGGCCTACATTTTTGCTTTGTTAAATAATGACACTGTTCTTTTTTTTTTTATCCATTTATAGTTACATTTAATTTGTGGCACGTCCGAAAAACAAGTTATTTCCTGTTCTCGCTTATGTTAGAGCAGCTATAAATAGTCCTTTGCTTTTGTAAAAAAAAAAAAACGTAGCTTGTCACGCAAAGCGTAAACTCCTCTGTGCGTTACAAAGCGCTGACACTGGAGACTCCTTCAATAAATGTGACATCAATGTTTCCTTGCCCTTCACCATATCAACAATTATACTACTAGTATTTATTTCTTAAATAATAACAATCTGTTTATAATTAGATTACGTGGAGCGTCTGCCGTACAAGTCCCTGTGAATTAGCCGTTACTATAGAAACGATAACGTATTAAAGCAAGCCTTATTTTAAATATGGTGAAATTATGCTTCACAAGTGGGCTGTATTTTTTATTTTTTACACTCGCTGGTTTAAAACGATTAGCTACTTAACGCCGGTATTAATAGTAACACCGGGTCCTGCACGTGCTCAGTAAATCTAAATCTGGAATAATAATGAGGTTAAAGTGTCATGGCAGTAACGTTATCTGAGCTCCTCAAAGTGTGGTTCTCTCTCAGAGACTTCTCTCGGTTTTATTTTCATGTCTCCGTTTATATATATAAACGCCACACACCACCTTCATTAGCGTGAAGCTGAACCAGTCCAGGCTCGTTCCACAGCTAAAGCTTTGAGATGCTTCCTGTTATATTTTTATACTTAGAGAAACTGTATAGCGGCGGCGGTGGTGTAATAAATTCCTGGGTGCCGTCCACAGAGCGAGAGAGCGAGAAGTGTCTGGAGCTAGGACCTCTGGGTAACGTTCTTCTTGGCTATTAACCGGCGCACGGCAGGAAGTCATCCTAAGATGATGAGCATCTAGATTGAGAACTGCATCTGATTCATTTATACGGCTAACTGGAATTGGCTAAGCAGCTGGATCGCAAACCAGAATACACAACAACACTAATAATAATAATACAGTGCATTTCTCAGAGTCAAGGTTGAGCCCCGGAAGTTTTTCATTTTAATTGTAATTTTAATTATTAACTAATTAAGCTACTAATCCATTTGGTTAATTAATAAATTTCAATTACTTTTAGTAGGTTAATTTTTTTTTTTTTTTAATAAATATGCTTTTGCTAATTATTTTTCTGCAGGGAATCTGGAAAGGTCCTGGCTATTTTTAATTGATTTTTAACAGGTCATGGTTATTTTTTTACATTTTTGGAAGGTACTGATTACTTTTAAAAGATTAATTTTGAAATGTAGTGATTTCTTTTAAAAGATTAATTTTTAAATGTACTGGTTAGTTTTAAAGATTATTTTTTAAATGTACTGATTACTTTTAAAAGTAAGTAAATGTAAAGGATGAATTGTGATTACTTTTAAAAGTGGATTTTAAAATCTACTGATTATTGAAAATGGTGGCTTTTAATGGGTATTGATTACTTTTAAAAGGTTTTAAAATGTATTGATTTCTTTTAAAAGATCAGCTTTTAAAGGTACTAATTAGGTTTAAAATGTAAGACACAATCTTAACAGGTACTAATGACATTTATACAGTGAAATGTGATGTACTGATTTGTTAAAGTGATTATTGGCAGACACTGATTACTTTAGCAGATATTGATTAGTTTTTAAAAGGGAATTTGATAGGTGAGAGGTAATAATACTTCTAAGTAGTGGATTTTGGCCCGTGTGTCAGTCAGCTAAAATACTTGAGATGCTTGTAGCTACCAGTTTAGCTATTTGGAGTAAAGGTAAAATTGTATATATTGAATTTTTGGCTAAGCTGAGAATTTACTATGCTGTAGCTGTTGAACCGCATGGCTGATTTTGTAAACACACATTCAGTGTTAGCTCTGATACTCAGGAACTGAGTTGTGAATTATTTTTCTCCCTCAGCTGTGTGCCCCCTGGGTGTGTGTGAGGATAATGCTCAGCCATGGTGCCTTGTCAGACCCACGTCATGCTGAAGTGGCAGGAGCACCTGAACAGCTCCTGGGCGGCGGAGGACAGCACGCAGACCGCCACCCGAAGCGGCGCCTCCTCTCTCTACGCCAAGCTGCTCCATCATAAGGAGGCGATGGCTCTGGCGCTGCCCGTCCAGGACTTGCTGGGTCCACGCCTTCCCGACTTCCAGCACGACTCCAGCGCCAACGAGGAACGCGACGAGTACCTGCGGGCGCTCCTGCGTAGCCAGCGCTGCCTCAGCCATCGCGTCCTCGCCCACTGGCCTTTCTCCATCTCTCTGCATCAACGTCTGGTGGCACTGCAGAGGATCTACTACGCCCTTCATACCAAGTACCACGACCGCTTCCGCCATCCTCCTGCGCCTCAGTCGGGCTCCTCGGGGCCAGACGGCGGCGCTCTCGAGCCCGTTTCCGATCCGCATCAATCAGGCGTCAGAGGCAGGACGACATCCGGAACGGACGTGCTGATCGAAATGGGCGTACGTACGGGACTGAGCCTCCTGTTCGCTCTGCTGAGGCAGAACTGGCAGCGCGGGAACCTCGAGGACGTCACCTTGTGCAACGACGTCCTCAGCACGGCTCAGTCGGTGCTCTCGGCCCTGCCGCCGCTCTCGCTAGCTAACGAGAACAAGATGGCGCCGGTGGGGCTGGAGTGCATGGCGCAGGTGGGCGACTTTCTGAAGAAGACTGCAGCGAGCGGGCGAGGGGCGGACCCAGCCGGGCGGCGCCTGGCACTCGAACTCCTCCTGAGCATCGCTGTGCAGAGAGGAGCCCTGCGCTTCCTGCTGGAGTGGGTGGAGGTGGCGCTAGCAGCTACGTCATCGTCGTCTTCATCTGCATCCTCATTTTCATCTTCAGAGCCTTTGGCCGTGAGCTGTGAGCTCATCGTTCAGATCCTGCAGCAGATGAGACAGTGCTCGGTACGTGTTTGTGTATTTCTCAGCAGGTTCGTCATAACAGCAACAAATCCATCATAGAAAAAACTAACAGGAGAGTTAGTATTTTTCTCATAATTAAAGGAGCAGTTTGAAATTTTAGCATCTTTAGCATCTTCTGCTGCCTGCAGTGTGAGTAACCAACTCAATAACCAACTGTGTTTAAAGTGCCTATGACACATGAATTGCCTTTTAAGGAAAAGGGGCAGGGCTTAGCAGCTGTGTTCTAGCTGGGGGTGGAGCTTATTTCAGGGTCAGAAAAATGCAAACAGAACCCTGAAACAAAAACTTGCCAGATCTACTGCATAGCAATATTGCCAAACACATTTTAGCAGTATTTTGTAAAAATGATTATTGGTATAGATTTAGAAAAACTTTTAAAAATGACAGATTACACCTTTAAAGTTACAACCACTAATCCTGGTGGTTGCTAGGGCGTTGCTATGTGGCTGCTATGGTTGCTGTGGTATTTCTGGGAGGTTTCACTAATATTCCAGGTGGTTGCTAGGGTGTATCTAGGTGGTTGCTAAGGAATCTCACCTGGTTGCTAACTTGTTAATTGGTTGCCATCTCGTTCCAGCTGGTTGCTGTGGTTTTAGTATTCTCAAATCGTGTGAAAGGCAGGACCAACAACAAAAAAAAAAAATTTCCCATGACTTCCTATGAGGGGAAAAAACAAACTTTGGAACGTTTACATGGCAACCGTAATTCCGATCTGTTCCGAAAGCACAAGCAAATTATTCCCGTATAGAGGAGGACGAATAAGAGGGACATTACACTGTCTCTGTCAAGCCAACATAATAATAATAATAATAATAAACGTAATAACTACGGGAATGGTTGTGATTTCCAACATTATAACGAAACCGAAAACCCCTGACTGTGCTTCATGGAACCCTTGAGAACCCTAGAGAACCTTTGAGAACCCTAGAGAACCTATGAGAACCTTTAGAACCCTGGGTTCTCAGTGTTGCCCATTAGCACATGTGAAATGTTATAGATTTGCATTTGTGAGTACGAGTAGCGCACACCGGTGCAGATCAGATAGCAGACCAGATCGCCGATGTGTAGCTAATGGATACCATGTGGTTTACGTAATGGATGAATCTCACACACACACACACACACACACACACACGCACACACACGCACACACACACACACTTCCATTCAGTTTCTGTTCAGCCCTTTGTTCTCGTACTACTGCATCAGTAAGCAGGATTACACTCCCTTCCACTGGTGCAAACTCTCTCACTCCTCTTCTCCGAGTATTTCTCCACACTCCAAATCCAATTTTTTCCCGTCTCCATGTTCTTGGCTCTCGGCCCAGTCTTGAAAGCTTCTGGCTGGAGCCGGCTGTTCCTCCACTCAGATTTACTCACATCTTAATCGATGGCAAACACTCGGCCCGCAACACGCCCGTTTTCCCCTCGAGTCCTGCTCTTATCCTCGCTTGAGTAATGACGCTTCGTAGATTTATGCGTCGCAAGACAAAAACACCGCATTAAATCTTGTAGAGCATTTGAGACAAAGTTATTAATCATCTACCACTTAAATAAATAATCTTTTTTTTTTCTTTTTATTTCTTAAACCTTTGAGCCTCGTTGAGGTTTTACTGGCAGCACTACTCGTCTCCCTGCGCAGAGGTCGTAAATTTAAACATTCTCTACTAGGGGTGGAAAATATGACAAAAATATCAGATCGTGATACTTACGATACGATACTGAAGTTTGGATAACAAACTACCAGCAAAAATAAATAAATCAATTAAGTAAATTAAATTTAATTAAAAAAATGTCTATGGTGTCTACAAAATTAATTAAACAGAAAATGATTGAATTGTTAAAATTTTTACGCTTTTTTTTTTATGCAGTTTTAAAGGTTCAGTATTAAATCAGAGTGTGCAATTGCATTTTAAAAACTGTTAGAAATATATATATATATATATATATATATATATATATATATATATATATATATATATATATATATATATCTATACCTGTGATATTGTGGCATAATTTATCACGATATCAGTATAATATCGTCATATCGCCCAGTCCTGCCTGATAGCGATATTAGAGAGGTAAAAACATCAGACTTTAAACATCAGGAGCTACAGTTTTTATCTTGAATGTTCTGGTGTAAGAGGATGTCGAGGTTAGCAGCTAATGGCGTATGATTGCATCCTTATTTCACCCCCTCATGCATCTGAGCAGGAAACCGCACCGAACTAACGAGGGCTCGAGTCTCTCTCCGCCCTTACAACGCATTTTCAGATCGATACTGTGCAAGTGTTCAGTCCATCAGTGTGAAAACCGCAGTTTCAGGAGTTCTGAGTTACAGGTGTGAATAGAGTTAGCATCACGTGACTCACACTGCTGCTGGAATCATAAAGACTGTCCTGTTGCTCATCCCAGGACTCACATTCGCAATATTTCACCACACGCCGTGCTGTTTGTCTTTACTCTCCTACACCTGTGTAGCGTAATGATTTATAATCTCGCTCTCCAGTTCCGTATAGAGTCACGCTTTCTTCCTCGTGTCGTCTCAGGGAGTGTTTCCTCGTCGCTCTCGCCTCTGGAATTATTCATTACGGATCTAAATCTACGCCTCTTACCCGAATCTGGAGTCCTGAAGATATCAGTCGTTACAGCTTTACCTCTGACTGTTACAAAGCGCTGACACTGGAGACTCCTTCCATAAATATTGAATAAATGTCTCCTTACAGAAAACTTTACCAGATCAAAGATTACACCTGTTTTTTTTTTTTTTTTTTGAATGAGCTGTTACTACAGAAACGATAACGTATTCAAATGAGCACGTTAATATAAACCTGTGATTTGCAGCTGCACTACTGTCAGAGCTGCTGCTATAGAAAATTAATCAACAGCTTCTGACCAATCAGAATTGAGAACAGTGCAACAGTGTAAAAAACATTTTATTACAAAATAACGATGAGCCTTTTTTTTGGGTCTGATTTGCATATTCATGCATATTCATAGAATATTTGCGAAAGCGTAGTAAAATGATGCTGTTTTTGTTTGTTGTTTACATTTGCAGGGTTTCCGTGGTGACCTCATCAACACTCAGGTGCTTAAGAAGGATACAGATGGACTCTGCAGTCTCTCCCATGTAGCACTGTGTCTCCTCGAGGAGGTCTGTGTGTGTGTGTGTGTGTGTGTGTGTGTGTGTCCTTGGCTTTGATTAAAGCCTCTCGCTGTTTCCTTATGTTGGCGCTCGTTGTAGGAGACTTTGATGTTCTGAAATGCTTTATTTTATATAGTTTGCAGTAGGGGTGAGTGATAATCACAAAAAAATGACAAAAAATATCAAATTTTTCTTTAATATATGATACATTTCTACAAAAACTGCAACATTGCGTTAAAAAAAAACCATTAAAAAATTTCATTGTTATATCCCCGAAAAAAAATCACAAAACATTAACACTGAAATAAAGAAAAAATTTTAAAAAATCTGCATAATATTTCAACACTTTTTAAAGTCTTATATATACTTTAAATATATTTTAAGAATTTGGGAATTTTCGGATCTCAAAGAAAAGTGTATTATGACATAATTTATCACAATATCAATATTATTATTGATTGAATTATCACATTATCGATATAATAATATCATTGTATTGTCTGGTCCTACTTTTTAGATGGAAGATTTTTTCCTGTTGTTTGTGCACAGTACAGTTAATTCACTTAATTTTCTCTCTTTAGTTTTAGTTTCTTTCAGTCAGAAAATTGTCATTTTTTACTTTTTTTTATTAGTTTATGAAATTTATTGTCGTTTTTCTATAATAAGCTACTCAGAATAGTATAATTTGGACTTTTGCTTAGAGGGAAAAACAATAATACACAACACACAGCTTTATTGTATAGATTACATATCTTTACTTTTAAAAATGACACTTCAGCACTCATACTGGTGATGTTTCATTTAGTTTTTGTTCTGTTAGGGTACACTCACACAAGAAACAAGCTACAAGCGACACGGGCGGCTTGTGCGTGCGCTAGCGAGAACGTAGTGTTAGTGTTACTGTAGATCAGTGCTGCATTGTTTTCCTGAGTAAAAGCTAAAGTCCTGATCTTAATTCCTCTGTTATGTTGTGGCTTTTGACGACTGTTGCTATGATAATGCTGAACATCTTGCGTGTGTTGGAGGAGTGCGTACCGAAACAAACTGTTTTATATATTTACGTTATAGTCTAGAACAAAAATCGTCAAAAAAAACAACAGTTTTACGACCACCATTTTGTCTCAATACACAAATTTTTATGAGTAGAATTATTTGGATTTGTTCTTCCTCGCTTGGGTGCATCATGATCCATAAAAATTATATAATGATGTTTTTAATAATCTGAATGATAAACCATATTCTGTACGTTGTTGTGTGTGTGTGTGTGTGTTGTGTGTGTGTGTGTGTGTGTTTCAGATCTGCACTCTGGCCTCTAGCTGTCTGAGCTCGTGCAGTGCGGGGACGTCGTGCCCCGGCTCCGAGGCCGACGCCCTGGTGAAGGTGTTCGTTTGGGGCAGTAACAGCAGTCACCAGCTGGCCGAGGGAACGCTGGAGAAAATCCTCCAGCCCAAACTCGCACAGGGCTTCAGTGACGCACAAGTGGTACAGTCTCACATAACAGTCGTATTTTAGTCGTTAGGCTGCTGTTGGGTTTAGTAACGAAAACTACAGTGAATTTCGTCTATTATAGTTTTAGTTTAATTTCCTACGACACAAGAAGATGTAAATTCTCCTGTGTACACTCAGTAACTTTGGTCAGGTCTGCTAGTTCCAGCTAGCTAGTATTATATTAGCGTAATAATACATGCACTATAAGAAACAATTTTCTTTTCGCAAAACACCCCGTGTCACGCTGTTACAGGAAAATAATCAACGACGAGGTGATGTGATGAAGCGGAGTTATTGTTACCACAGCGAAGTTGAATATTTTCCAATAACAGCACGCCCCGATGTCTTTTATTCCTCTTATACCACAGCAACGTGCCAACCATTACCATTTCTAATTTATTAAATAATGAATTATCATACTTTTACCCGTTTGTAATTACATCTAATGTTGTGGAACCTCCGCGAAAAAAGTTAGTTCCTGTTTTCACTTATAGCAGCTATAAACAGTCGTTCCTTCACCAGCCCCAATTTTTTGTTCTCTTGAAGTTAATAAGACAAAAAAAGACAAAAACAGAGCTTATCATGTTACCGAGAAACCGCAAAACGAGCGCATTAATATAAACCTGTGATTTGCAGCTGCACTCCTGTCAGAGCTGCTGTTATAGGAAATTAATCAACACCTTCTGGCCAATCAGAATGCAGAATTCAACAGTGCTGTGGGATGAAATGTTTCTTCACGATGTTTTCAAACAGATTCTATACATCAGGATGGTGGGAGGGCATAAGGGCATTTCTAATTTGCATATTCATGCATATTTATAAACCTTTGTGTTCTTCATAGAGTATGAAAAATAAAATAAAATAAGTTAAAAATAAAGTTTCCGACTGGTAATTATTTTCTATATAGACTACACTCAGGTCTGTAAATTAATCCCAAAGTTGAAGAGTAGAGATTGTTATGTATGATTAGTATTATCGTACTGGTTTTAATAATCATCTCCTTGCGTGCAGATAGAGGCGGGGCAGTACTGCACGTTCTCCGTGTCGTCGGACGGCTCCGTCAGGGCTTGCGGAAAAGGCAGCTACGGCCGCCTCGGCCTCGGAGACTCCAACAACCAGTCGGTCCCCAAAAAGCTGGTGCTGGACCCTCCACGCTGCATGAGGAAGGTGTCCTCGTCCAAAGGCTCGGACGGACACACGCTGGCCGTCACGGTCGAGGGAGAAGTGTTCAGCTGGGGGGACGGAGACTACGGCAAGCTGGGCCACGGGAACAGCGCCACCCAGAAATACCCCAAAATCATACAGGGACCCCTGCTGGGGAAGGTGAGGAGGCGCGGTCCAGGTCCAGAAGTCCAGAAGCTTACTACACACTCACACAGCCAGGTTTATTACACACAGCTACCCTATAGGTCACTTCTGAGATGTGAAGCCGAAGCCCTTCTGTTGAAATGCACAAAGTATTTGCCCCTCCCCCCCTTGGGTCCTGTTCATCAATAAAGACACCCCATCTATGAGAAGATTTTTAATTTTTTTTTTTTTTGTGTAATGGATCTGCAGTGTAATTTTAGGATCTTTCGCTGCCTAGGAAGAGAAAAAAAATTCAAGTTCTCTTATTTGTTAGCTTGTTGCTCCAGGACAAAATTAAAAGGAGCACGTGTAAAATAACAAACAGAACTTTTCCACAGCAGAAGCATTTACGTTAGAAAGGAAGGCCATTTCTTAGACCAAGGGTTCTCAAATATTCAGCTCATTATTTAACGTTTACAAAAATACTTTGGCTATTTCTCGCAGACAATATTGCTTTTTTATTCCTGAATATTTCTCAAGTAACGGCGACGAGTCAAATCAGCTAATAACTACAGGATGATAATAATGAATATAACTTTGTTAATGCTGCATCAGTTTGTGCAATAATGATTTTTGCCTGATGGGAAAAGCTCAGCTGAATGGTGGATTTTTAATTGATTAATCAGTACTGTGCAGTAAACAAATAAAAATAATAATAAGTATTATTATTTTTATATTTCGATATAATAATCCTTTTACAAAAATAATCAAAACACTGTATTTAATTACCTTCTAATTATCATCACCATTAATATTACTTGTAAAGTGTTAGATCTGATTAATCATATTGGGTTAAAAAAGCTACCATACCCATGATGCAGTGCACCTAAACATAAACATTAGCTCTTTGCTCTTTAACACTGTCATACTCTGATGTAAGTAAAAAGGACAGACGCCATTTTAAGACCAACTGCTGTAGTGTTTGTGGATTAAAACTGAGATTCTGATATTGATATTTATCTGATATTCTGAATTTTTTTTTCTCTTATCATCTCCTGCTGCTTGCTAGGTGGTGGTGTGTGTGTCCGCTGGCTACAGACACAGCGCAGCCGTGACCAACGACGGAGAGCTGTACACCTGGGGAGAGGGAGACTTCGGCCGCCTCGGTATACCTCTCTCTATCTCTATCTCTCTCTCTCTGTCTCTCTCTCTCTCTCTCTCTCTCTCTGTCTCTGTTTCTCTTTCTATCTCTCTCTCTCTCTCTCTCTCTCTCTCTGTCTCTGTTTCTCTTTCTATCTCTCTCTCTCTCTGTCTCTCTCTCTGTCTCTGTTTCTCTTTCTATCTCTCTCTGTCTCTCTTTCTGTCTCTCTTTCTCTCTCTCTCTGTCTCTCTTTCTATCTCTCTGTCTCTGTCTCTCTTTCTGTCTCTCTCTGTCTCTGTCTCTCTTTCTGTCTCTCTCTTTCTCTCTCTCTCTCTCTCTGTCTCTCTTTCTATCTCTCTGTCTCTGTCTCTCTCTCTCTCTCTATCTCTCTCTTTCTATCTCTTTCTCTGTCTCTCTCTCTCTCTGTTTCTCTTTCTATCTCTCTCTCTCTCTCTCTCTCTCTCTCTCTGTCTCTGTTTCTCTTTCTATCTCTCTCTCTCTCTGTCTCTCTCTCTGTCTCTGTTTCTCTTTCTATCTCTCTCTGTCTCTCTTTCTGTCTCTCTCTTTCTCTCTCTCTCTGTCTCTCTTTCTATCTCTCTGTCTCTGTCTCTCTTTCTGTCTCTCTCTGTCTCTGTCTCTCTTTCTGTCTCTCTCTTTCTCTCTCTCTCTCTCTCTCTGTCTCTCTTTCTATCTCTCTGTCTCTGTCTCTCTCTCTCTCTCTATCTCTCTCTTTCTATCTCTTTCTCTGTCTCTCTCTCTCTCTGTTTCTCTCTCTGTATCTGTTTCTCTTTCTCACTCTCTTTCTCTGTCTCTCTCACTCTCTTTCTCTGTCTCTCTATCTCTCTTTCTCTCTCTCTGTCTTTCTCTCTCTCTCCCTCTCTCTGTCTCTCTTTCTCTCTTTGTCAGTTGTTGTATATTTATATGCACATCTATAGAGGCTTGTGTTGACCAGCAGAGCTTCATTTCCTCTCGTGATTATCTTCCTGATATTGAAATTAAGGGTTAAAATTTTGACCAGGGGAGGAGTTTAGATCTGTGTGGTCATTAAGAGATCGGGCGAGTGGAGGTAACACACTCCATGTCATGTGTCATGTGTGTCACAGAAAAATAATTACTTTTTTTTTTTTCTGGATATTGGTTTGAGTGTAAATATCTTGAAATGTTTTCATATAAAGAGACTTAACAGTTTGTTCTTTTGTTGGATTGATTTGATTAGTTTTATACTTTATACTTCTTTTTATACTTTATGCTTTTAGTCAAAAAAAACATCTTAAAGCTTAGTGGTTTTTGAAGAAAACAATAACAGACGGGAATCATTATTGTTTTCGGCTGATTGTTATCATAAAAGAACAACTGGTATCGTGCCATTTCTACTAAGAATGAAACTAAGAATAATTTTATTTTTCCAAATATTTTCCGAATATTCTGAATATTATAGCACATACTCTGACACAATCACTCCCCCTCTCTCTCTCTCTCTCTCTCCCCCCCTCTCTCTCTCTCTCCCTCTCTCTCTCTCTCCCTCTCTCTCTCTCCCCCTCTCTCTCTCTCTCTCACTCTCTAGGCCACAGTGACAGTCACAGCCGGAACGTTCCGACCCTGGTGAAGGACATCAGCGGCGTGGGCCAGGCGGCATGCGGCAGCTCACACACAGTCGCTGTGGCTCAGGACGGACGCGTCGTCTGGTCATTTGGAGGAGGAGACAACGGTCAGTTACACAACACACACCATTCGCTTCACACATCCCTCACTCAGAAAAAGTGTTAATATGTATGTGATAAAGTCCCAGTTATGCACAGCAGTCATCATTTGAGGCATTTCTCATTTATTTCTCTGAATTTTTATAGATATTTTTTTTTACAGTTCTGCTGCTTCTAATGTTCCACCATTTTGCTCTAATGGTAGAAATGTATTTGATGTATTTAAATGTATTTGAACTCTGTATGTCCCCACAGTGATAGCAGTGTCAGACATCTGGCCGGTCCCTACAAGGAAAACTGCTTTATTTAAAAAAAAAAAAATGTTTTGTTTTGGTTCCTGAGATTACGCTTAGGCACTTAGCTGTGTGTGTGTGTGTGTGTGTGTGTGTGTGTGTGTTACAGGTAAACTGGGACACGGCGACACAAACCGCGTGTACAGACCCAAAGTGATCGAAGCTTTACACGGTTACATCATTAGGAAAGTGTGTGCTGGAAGTCAGTGCTCACTGGCCCTGACTTCTGCTGGACAGGTACGCACATGCACACACACACACACACACACACACACACACACACACACTTGAACTTTTAGTTCAATACTATTGCAGATTGACACATAAAACACCCAAATGCAGGTCCTCCTACACCTTTTACGCCCCCTTGTGGATATTAAGTGTCACTGCGCCTCTTATTACAGCTAACTAGCCATGAATTGTGTGTGTTTGCGTGTGTGTGTGTGCGTGTGTGTTTGCGTGTGTGTGTGTGTGTGTGTGTGTTTTGCAGGTGTTTGCCTGGGGCTGTGGCTCATGTCTAGGCTGCGGTTCGTCCGAAACGACGTCACTTAGACCCCGCTTCATCGAGGAGCTGAGCGTCACTAAGATCATAGACATCTCATGTGGAGACAGTCACTGTCTCGCTCTGTCTCACGGTGTGTGTGTGTGTGTGTGTGTGTGTGTGTGTGTGACTATGTGACTGTCTGTCTATCTCTGTACCTGCCTATCCTTCTGAAGGTCTATCTATCTATCTATCTATCTATCTATCTGTCTATTAGTGAGTGTTTTTATATGTATACAGAATTCTGTGTAGTCTCTGCGTTTATTTATTTATTTTTTTTTGTTAAACATTGAGACTTTGTTTTCAGAAAACGAGGTGTACGCCTGGGGTAACAACGCCATGGGTCAGTGTGGACAGGGCCACACGTCGACGCCCATCACCAAACCTAAGAAAGTGACTGGTTTGGAGGGTGTGTCCATCCAGCAGATCACAGCGGGGACGTCCCACAGCCTGGCATGGACCGCCGTCCCCACAGACAGGTACACACAGACAACACGTCATTCACGTCATTTAATTTGTACCACAGCGCTGCTGAATTCTGGATTCTGATTGGTCAGAAGGTGTTGAATATCTTTCTATAGCAGCAGCTCTGACAGTAGTGCAGATGCAAATCAGCTCGTTGTAATACATTATCGTTTCTATAGTAACAGCTCGTTCACAGGGACTTGTAAGGCGGACGCTCCACTAATAATAAGTGGATTAAAGTGTGTGTGTGATCGTTGATGTGGTGATGTTTTCTGTAAGGAGATGTTTATTTAACATTTATGGAAGGAGTCTCCAGTGTCAGAGGTAAAGCTGTATCTTTAAGTTTTCCAACATCTTCAGGGCGCTTTGCCGTTTCTCAGTAACATGACAAGCTGCCATTTTGTTTTTTTGTCTTATAAAATAAAGTGAGAGAAAAGAAAGAGAGGCTGGTGAGGGAATGACCGAGAAGAACTATGACATGTTCTTTAATTAATAAGAAATTGTAATCGTTGTCAAAATGCTGTGGTATAACTGGAATAAAACGCTCTGTGGGTTAGGTTTAGATTTAGCGTGTAGACCGTAACTCTGCTTCATCACTACACCCCGTCATTGATTATTTTCCTATAACAGCACCACACACAATGTTTTATCCTAAACCTTTTGGCTACCTTAAGGAGTTTGTAAGGCTTTAATATAGCAACTGGATTATTTCACTGATTCTATGTAGGTTTATCTAGAATATTTACAAAATTGTGTACCTAGGCGGTTTAAAAAAATGATGAAAGTTATGATTAAGTCAGATTTAAGTCTAAGATCAGGACTGGAACACTATGTTACTGCACATTTTATTGTGTTTTCATGCTCCAGCACTTCTCTTTTAACCTACTGAACCATTTAGTTGCTGTGAAGCGCATAACTAAAGCACTAGGAGACGCTGATCTAACACACTCTAACACTAACTAATAAACACTAACTCGGATGCACACACACTTCTCTGTGTGTATTAGTGCATTAGTGTAATGGATGTAATGGAAACAATCCAGGATTTTTGAAGGACACTGCTTTATAGTGTGTGTGTGTGTGTGTGTGTGTGTGTGTGTGTGTGTGTGTGTGCAGACAGCTGGTGGCATGGCACAGGCCGTTCTGTGTGGATTTGGAGGAGAGCACGTTCACGTACCTGCGCAGCTTCCTGGAGCGCTACTGCGACAACATCAGTGAGGATACACCACCTGCACCCTTTAACTCCAAGAGGTACAAACACACACACATACACACACACACACACACACACACACACACACACACACACGCACAGAGGGGTTGCACAGACAAGTCCACTAGTCAGTAGTGTGCCCTCTTTAGTATGTTCCCTTGACAGTTCTTCTCATCTGAGGTCACTTTAAGACCAACAACAGACAGATGGAGTAATTTAAGACACACACACAGAGGCACAATAAGTAATGAAACACACACACACACACACACACACACACGGTCACCCAGATGAGACCGTGGACCGTATGTCATTAAGGTCATCCCAGGTTTGTGCTTCTAAACCTCTGTTTTTTCCTCCTTTCTATCTTTCAGGGAGCATCATCAGTTTGTGCTGCTGTGTATGAAGCTTCTGTCCATCCACCTGTCTCTGGCCCACGCAGGAGGAACCGGGGCCACCGTGCTCGGAGCTCAGGGAAGACCCATCCGCAACCTGCTCTTCAGACTCATCGACTCTGACGTCCCCGACGCGCTACAGCAGGTCCACCACCCGCTTTTCCACCTTTGCATTTTACTTTATTTCCAGCGCTTATTCGGAGGATTTCTCTTTAATCAGTAGATATTTAAACCCTCTGAATAAATTATATAACAGTCAGAGTCTATTGTAAGGAATAAAACACTTGGAGGTCTTAAACACTTTGTAATTGGTGGAGTTTTATGACGCCCCGCCTCTTGTGGCTGCAGTGTATGACACTCTTTTTATTTAGTTATTGTCCCTGGAGGACTAGTGGTTAGTCTTCGGTGCTCTCACCACCACGGCCCGGGTTTTGATTCCCGGCCTGGGAACCGCCCCAGTCACTGGGGTTGCACATGACAGTGGTCTTCCGGTGCCGGTCCCAAGCCCGGATAAAATTGCGTCATGAAGGGCATCCGGTGTAAAAACTGTGCCAAATCTTAAATGCGGAGAGGAGCCGAAGGAGAACCAACAACATTTACACCCATGTTGATCGTTATTTGTAATTATGTTCAATTGTGCACGTACAGTATGTTGTAAGTAAATAATAAAACACCTTGCATAGTGCTGTGATAGGAAACTAATCAGCAACAGCGTGGTGTGATGAAGTGGAGTTACTGTTATCACCCTGAACTCCTGAAGTCTTTTATTCCTCTTATACCACAGCAATAAAACATCACTTCCTCGTTAATTATTTTCTTATAACAGCACAACACTGAGTGCTTTACATAGTATAACTGTGGAGGCTTGGTGAGTCTGTCATTGACATTTTGATACTTGTAGCAGGTTTGGATGGATTATTTACTTATTTTTGGTGTTAAAATATAGTGTGTGTGTGTGTGTAGGCGGTGATGAACACACTGTCGATCGGAGCGTCTCTCTTGCTGCCTCCTCTCAGGGAGAGAACTGAACTGCTGCACTCACTGCTACCTCAGGGCCCGGAGAGCTGGGAGAGTCTCTCTAAAGGACAGGTATACACACACACACACACACACACACATACGCACGTTAACATTTATATATTGTGTACAAAACTTTTGTCACTTAATCCAGACCCCTCAAATGTTTTATCTGTTTTAAAAGCACATTCTTCTTCCTATTGTGCAGTTTTATCGAGCAGACAATAAAGCACACAATGACTGGAGTATCAGATTTCTTCCAATACCAGATGGCTCATAAAATCTCTGAGCCACTGGGTAAAAGTAGGCGTGTTGTAGGTGCTATTTAATTTCTTTCATCTAGAGGACATTTGTTCTGACTCTCTCTTTTGTCTGTCTGCCTGCATCATTATAGCTATATGTCTGTATTTCTGTGTTTTTGTCCATCTCAGTAATTTATAATGTCAGTTTGTCTTCCCCTAAAAGTGTTTTTGCTTCTTAGTCATGTGTATCGGTATCGGTCTGTCATCACATGTTGTTGCAAGAAGTACCTCAAGAATCGGAGTCTTGAATCGGAGTCTTGAATCGGAGTCTTGAAGCGGAGTCTTGAAGCGGAGTCTTGAAACAAATTTATGACTCAGAGTCATTAGAGACATGAATCAGAGTCTCATATCAGTCACAAATCAGAATTATAAATTATAGTCATAAGACTCATGAATCAGATCAGATCAGTCATGGATCAGAATCATGAATCAGAGTCGTTTAAGACATGAATCAGACTGTTAAGTCAGAGTCATGGATCAGAGTCTCAAATCAGAGTTTCAAATCATGAATCAGAGTCATAAGAGACATGAATCAGAGTCATAAGAGACATGAATCAGAGTCATAAGAGACATGAATCAGAGTCGTAAGAGACATGAATCAGAGTCGTAAGAGACATGAATCAGAGTCGTAAGAGACCTGAATCAGAGTCGTAAGAGACCTGAATCAGAGTCGTAAGAGACCTGAATCAGAGTCGTAAGAGACATGAATCAGAGTCGTAAGAGACCTGAATCAGAGTCATAAGAGACATGAATCAGAGTCATGAATCAGAATCATGAAGTCTCGTGCCAGAGTCATGAAAGTTCCACTTGAGAGGCAGTGAATCTAATTGGTTACGCGTCCAAATTTTAATCTAAATGGTATACCCAAATAGTGTATCTGCTCTCGTCCCCAGCGTCTGCAGCTGGACATGGTGCTGAACAGTCTCCAGGAGCAGAGCCATGTAGCTTCCTTACTGGGTTACAGCTCTCCCGGGGAACTCGGTGCCAACCTGCCCCAGCCTGCCTCACCCGAGCGGCCTGTGGCCCCCGCTACCTCCAGCACAGAGGCTCAGGATCACCTGCACCTGGCTGAAGTGCTGCTCAAGACCCTCCTGCTAAGCATCGGCTTCTACACGGTCAGTGAGGAACTGATTCATAGTGGCCGTGCCGGACAAGGCAGGCTTCATGAAGTCAACTTTAATCTTTTTTTTTTATGGGTTTATTAAAGTGTAAAGAGTTTGACATTATAATAACATCTTGGTAAAGTATATTTATATTTTCTTAAAGTATTGGCATCAAAAACCTGTCAGTATTTCAGAATTCAGCCCTCGACAGGGTTTCCCATACTGCTGTAATTATTAGTTTATTTGAACCTGTACTATGCGTGGTGATTGTTGTGGTTGTGTGTAGGAGCGTGCCTTCGGTGAGCTGGAGAAAAACAGTGACAAGCAGCAGTCCAGTCCCGCTCAGAAACAGACCGAAGCTCCGTCTCACTTCCACCACCTGCTCTCAGCGCTGCATAAACACCTGCTGGCCCACTGCTACGTCTACACCAACACCGAGGTGCTCGTTCTACTGAGTCTGTTATCTAGCTAAGCACTTGACGAGAATGTTGGATTTGAAGGTAAAATTGGCCCATTTTCTAACCTGAATGTGTTCGTCTGTGTGTAGGATGACGGCAGCGTGATGTTGCTCCATAAGCACCTGTGTCTGCTGTTACCCTACGCCGCTGAGACGTTCGGGAGGTCCACCATCCTGCTGGAGGAGAGCTCGCTGGACAAGAACGTCATCAATAAACTGCACAGTAAGAAGGACCTGTATCGAATTGAAACAGATGCTGTTACACAGCAAGCTCAGTGATTGGTGGAATTTGAGCCCCGCCTCTAGTGGCTGCAGCCTGCAACACACAGAGTTTTCATTTTCCAGATGAATGAAAATGATGCACCAATCGGAAA
>NC_069724.1:23969020-23981520 GCF_027358585.1 Pangasianodon hypophthalmus
AGAGACTGAGGCAGTGTATCAGTCCTGACACGGCGCTCAGTTCTGCGGCTATCAGCTCACCCATGATCGACCAGGTCTCTCTCTCTCTCTCACACACACACACACACACACACGCACGCACTCTTCATTTTATTCATTTTTTTTAAAACTAATCTCAGTGTTTTATCTCCTTGTCTTCGCCATCAATTTGAAATTTTAGTTGCACTGCTTTAAAGCATCTTATTATTAAAAATGTCATGTATACTTTTTATTGCATACCAATTATTTATTACATACCAAAGGGACATATATTTCATTTTTTTTCTCTCTTTTATAGACAGGATTTAGGGAGTTGTGCACGTGTGTGTGTGTGTGTGTGTGTATGTGTGTGTGTCAGATTAAAGTGTGATTTCTATTCTGGAAAATATGTTATTGTTGTATGAAAATTGCAGTATGAAAGACAATAATTCTGTCCTTCCTGTAGGTGTTTCACTTTGTGTGTGGGAGTCTGGTGAGGACGTCAGCGTTGGTGGAAAGGGAGGTGTGTGTTCAGGCTGATCCTAAAGCCATCACGCTGGCCATGGCCCAGCAGCAGCACAGAGCTGAGGTCAGCACGCGTACACCACTTTTCCATCAAGAGTGCAAATAAAATTGAATTGAATTAATGTAGCGTACGCAGCAAGCACAGTTCATTAGCACGTTAAGTGTGACTCGACCCAGCCAAAGACTGAAAACAGAATTGTTGCGGATGATAAATTCCATCTATTTTACAAAATCTTTTTCTTCCTCATGTTGTTCCTTGTCACTTGTCACCTCTCAATTTTTCATTACAGAGTGAAATCCACATCTAGATTTCTGTAAAGGTGTGTAGTTTTGAATTGAATGGAATTGAACTGAAATGTGCTTTCTCCGTGCAGGTCCGAGTCGAGGCTTTGCGTCAGATCTCCTCTTTCCTGGCTGAGATGGAGGAGAAGACTGACGGCTCTACAGCGCCCCCACGTTTCCCAGGCCTCCTGCAGTCAGTGCAGCTGCACTTCCTGTCAGGCTGCTTCGGTCTCGGAGCTCCGGTCGCAGGCAGTCCGGCGACACCCGGTGACACGATATATCACTACACCGTAAGAAAACAAGCCAATCCCAAATCTGTGATAAATGATTGTGTACACCTTGCACTAGTAGGCTGTTAAGCACTCTGTGTGTGTGTGTGTGTGTGTGTGTGTGTGTGTGTGTGTGTGTGTGTGTGTGTGCGCACAGGCTGGCACTCAGTCGGCCTCTATGAGCACCCAGAGAGAGCTCCAGGCAGCAGCACACACTCTCTACCAGCAGGTGGTGCGTGTGCTCAGGCAGAAAGTAGCTGTGGAGAAAAAGCAGAAAGGTAAAACAAAAAAACTTAAACTGTATTACACCACAGCGCCGCTGAATTCTAAATACTGATTGGTCAGAAAGTGTTGGATAATTTTCTGTAACTGCAGCTCTGACAGTAGTGCAGCTGCACGTCACAGGTTTACATTAATGCGCTCGTTTTATTACGCTACCGTTTCTATAGCAACAGCTCATTCACAGAGACTTGTACAACAGACACTCCCCGAACACGCATTAAAAAAAAAAAAACATGTAGTCGTTGATATGGTGAAGTTTTCTGCAAGGAAATGTTTAACATATTAAACAGTTATGGAAAGAGTCTCCAGTGTAAGCGCTTCGTAACAGTTTGAATGAATGAAACTAATGAATGAATGAATGAATGAATGAAACTAAAAACCGCAGCCTGTCATGTTACAGAGAAACGGCAAAAAGCTTTATGCTGTACGTTTTCTGACAGAGGATTTTACGCTTTTTGCGGTTTCTCTGTAACATTACAGGCTGCGGTTTTTAGTTTCATTCATTCACAACTTCAGGAGAGAGAGAAAAAGGAGAGGCTGGTGAGGGAACGACTGTTTATAGGTTTCATGGATGTTCCACAAGATTAAATGTAACTATAAACTGATAAAAAGTATGACGTGTCGTTCTTTAATAAATTGAAAATTGTAATTGTTGACAAATTTCTGTGGTATAAGAGGAATAAAACACTTTATGGTGGTAACAGTAACTCATCACACCAGTCTGTCATTGATTGTTTTCCTTTAACAGCATAAACAGAGCGTTTTCTTCTTTCTTACCTAAATGTTTATAGAGTTGCGATGCTGTGTGAGTATGTTAATAAATATTCACCGAGTCTCTCCCTACTCAGGTTCTTGCCAGCAGCTGCTTCTGGCCGCCGTATTTGCCCTGAATTTCTGCTACGAGCCGGAGGATCTGGTGCTGCTGGTCCGCAGCGGCCTGCTCGAGCTGCTCTCGACTCTCACCCAGAACGCCTGTGTGTTAGTGAACCATCGCTGGCTCGCCTCCTCCGTCTCAGCCAACGCACTGATGAACGGTGCCATGAGACTCGCATCAGCACGCCTGCTCCAGAGTCTCGTCATAGCAGCCAGGTGACACACACACACACACACACACACACACACACACACACACACACATACATCACATCATATCATATCACAGAGACTGTGGAGAAGTAAAGTCTCGTTATAGCAGCCAGGTCACATACACACACACACACACACACACACAGACCACATCACATCACATCAATGAGACTGTGGAGAAGTACTGATCTGATTTCTGATTTCTTTCTAATTAGGTTAATTTCTGCTTTATTTAATTAAACTGAAGCAAATTGATTTACAGCTGTCTGAGAAATCTATATTTAGAATGATAATGCATAGTGTGTGTGTGTGTGTGTGTGTGTGTGTGTGTAAAAACCCCCAGCTCGTGTGAGGGCTCCTTGCCGCTGGACGTGTCTCAGGCTCTGATGGATGTGATGTGTGAGCAGCTGCAGGGTCTCTTACACACCTACCACCAGCAGGAGGCGCCGGAGAGCAGCACACAGTGTGAATTAGAGCACGACCCCGCCAGTGTAACAGCCAAGCAAGAGAGTGAGTCAAAACATTTAATACCCTACCCCTACACTCTACCCTTAACCTTAACCACCCTACACGTAACCTACCCCTACACCCCACCCTTAACCTTAACCACCCTACACGTAACCTACCCCTACACCCTACCCTTAACCTTAACCACCCTACACGTAACCTACCCCTACACCCCACCCTTAACCTTAACCACCCTACACGTAACCCACCCCTACACCCTACCCTTAACCTTAACCACCCTACACGTAACCTACCCCTACACCCTACCCTTAACCTTAACCACCCTACACGTAACCTACCCCTACACCCTACCCTTAACCTTAACCACCCTACACGTAACCCACCCCTACACCCTACCCTTAACCTTAACCACCCTACACATAACCTACCCCTACACCCCACCCTTAACCTTAACCACCCTACACGTAACCCACCCCTACACCCTACCCTTAACCTTAACCACCCTACACGTAACCCACCCCTACACCCTACCCTTAACTTTAACCACCCTACACATAACCTACCCCTACACCCTACCCTTAACCTTAACCACCCTACACATAACCTACCCCTACACCCCACCCTTAACCTTAACCACCCTACACGTAACCCACCCCTACACTCTACCCTTAACCTTAACCACCCTACACGTAACCCACCCCTACACCCTACCCTTAACCTTAACCACCCTACACGTAACCCACCCCTACACCCTACCCTTAACCTTAACCACCCTACACATAACCTACCCCTACACCCTACCCTTAACCTTAACCACCCTACACGTAACCCACCCCTACACCCTACCCTTAACCTTAATCACCCTACACGTAACCCACCCCTACACCCTACCCTTAACCTTAACCACCCTACACATAACCTACCCCTACACCCTACCCTTAACCTTAATCACCCTACACGTAATCTACCCCTACACCCCACCCTTAACCTTAACCATCCTACACGTAACCTACCCCTACACCCTACCCTTAACCTTAACCACCCTACACATAACCTACCCCTACACCCCACCCTTAACCTTAACCACCCTACATATGACTGACCCCTAACCTCAATACCTTAGGCATAATTTATTCCTACGCCATACCTTATCATGATACACACCACTGTCATTAATGAGGCAGTGGTATGACGTGTGTGTGTGTGTGTGTGTGTGTGTGTGCGTGTGATGGCACAGTAGGATCAGAGGCATCTTGCAGTAACAAAGTCATGGAGTCGCAGCTTGCGGACTTTCTAGTCTTCCTCAGACGCGTCCTCTCACCATCAGTGACCAAAAGAGTTTCATCGTTCTCCAGGTGGATCGACCCTCTGATGACCATCATCTCCTGCCACAGCAGCTCAGGTAGCAACGGCGGGGAAAAAAACATTATTTTGTAGTTTTAAACTTGATAAGAGTAACAATTTCACTGCACTAATGTTCATTTTAATTTCGATTCTAATGCACACGTGTTCCAGGTAATCCTCGCTTCCATAATCTCCGTACCAAGCTGTTGGCGTTCCACATCCTCGAAGCCTTACTTCCAGCCTGCACAGATTCACTGCAGATGAAACAGGTGAGAAAAGCTACAAAGTCAATCCTCTAGCCACGTCTCCTGATTCTTAATGCTGTTTTGTCATTTTTCTTGCAGATAGTTGATCAGCTGTTCGGTCTTTTATCCACCTACATGTGGGAGGAACCTCTGGCCTCCGGGAGAAATCTGGAAAATAGGAATATAGACAACGTGTCTGAGAGCTTAAAGAGGGTACGAGTGTGTTTTAGAAGTTTTCTGATCAGTAGAAGGTGCTGGTCGCAGCTATTTTTAATATTCTATTAATTTATTTTGTTTCTCTGGCCAATACATAACAGTAGGCATGACTGTACTCACAGCCTCGTTGTGTTTTGTTGTTGTACAGCAGGAGAATCCATGTTTTGGTTGTATTTCAGGAGAGCAGTGCCGAGGACGAATGCATTCCCATCGGAGATTTCTCCTTCGACCCTCAGAAGCTGCTCTGCTGTTCTCTGGAGAGCGGGAACGTTCTCTCTCACGGTTCGGGAGGCAAAGGTTACGGCCTCGCCACCACAGCCATCACCTCCGGCTGCTTCACCTGGAAGGTACGACTAAATAAGAGCACGTTAATTGTTCAGTGCAGCTGAGTGTGAATATAACCGCAGCTCTGACAGTAGCGCAGCTGCACATCGCAGGTTTATATTAATGCGTTCGTTCTAATGCGTTATCGTTTCTATAGTAACAGCTCATTCACAGGGACTTGTACAACGAACGCTCCATATAAATGCATTTTGAAGTAAAATAGAAGGAGTCTCCAGTGTCAACGCTTTGTAACAGTCAGATGTAAAGCTGTAACTTTAAGTTTTCCGACATCTTCAGGACAGAGGAGTTTACACTTGTGGTTTCTCAGGAACATAACAAGCTGTTTTTTGTTTTGCTTTGTTTTGTTTTTTTTAACAGGAATTAAGTTGTTTCACGGATGTTCCACAACATTAAATGTAACTATAAGCGGATAATAAATTAATAAATAATAAATTAAAAATACAATCGATGGCAAATTTCTGTGGTATAAGAGGAATAAAACATTTTGGGACACACTGTTATGTGGTAACAGTAACTACAGTTTCAATAACAGCATGACACAAAGTGTCTTACTCATTACCCCTTTTTCTTCTTCTTCTTCGTCTTCTTCTTCTTCCTCTTCTTCTTCTTCTTTTGCTAGCTCTTAGCCTTTTCAGTTGACTTTATTTTTGCTCAGGAACGTTCGCATGTATAGCATCGATGCTAATAAATCAAATTAAACTGAAACCCGTTCTTTATCCTTCCCACCCAGTTTTACATCACGAAAGAGAACCGAGGGAATGAGGGAACGTGTATCGGAGTGGCACGCTGGCCCATCCGCGACTACAACCACCGCAGCACCACGGACATGTGGCTGTACCGCGCCTACAGCGGCAGCCTGTACCACGGGGGTGAGCTGGGTCGCGCACTGCCCTCCTTCACCCAGGGAGACACCATCACCTGCATCCTGGACATGGAGGCCCGGACCATCTCCTTCGCCAAAAACAACCGGGTCAATACATTTTTTAAAAAAAAATTCGTTTTTACAGCAGAAGGACACGGCACGTACGTTAGCAAAGCGAAAAAGTTTAACTTGATACCAATGAGATGCGAACCAAGGGGGCGGAGCTATCCTTCTTTTTTCCCGTGTAGTTTATGTGGTTATTATTTTTATTCTGGTTCCAGATATTCATTCCTGTTCATGAGTATTTTCACCATTTTGTTTGCGTCAGATATAGCTCTAGTAGACAGCGATGCATGTTATAAGCATTTCTCTCCAGAATATTAATTATTAGCATGAACATGTTTGATTTCTGGTCAAGAGGATGGTGTTGTATATATTCTGTAGCTGGCTATGTCATGTGTGTGGACATATCACATTAGCCTGGTGCTACCAGTGAAACCATGGCAACCAGAAGTATATTAAAGACGCCCACTAGCTGAGTAAACGCAGCACTCGTGCCCACTGCTCATGCCCAGTGTACTGAAATTAAAATGACTACATTATATCTGAACATAATTACTGAGTACTTTCTAATGTCACGCTTTAACTCGTCACTAGTCATTAATTGATTTTATTGTACGTGTTAATTGGCAGTCTCTTTGCCATGGTTGTAACGTTATTCTTATGACTCTCTGACACGCAGGAACCCAAGCTGGCGTTTGAGGGCGTGGACGCTACAGAGCTTTACCCCTGTGTGCTCTTCTACAGCAGTAACCCAGGAGAGAAGGTGTGTTTCTGTCTGCTTTACTGAAGATAATGAATTCAATTTTTGGTATACATTGTAGTTTATATATTGGAGTTATTTAATACATAGCTGCCTTTTTATGATATCTGTCCAGACAATCCTCCTAATTCCCAATTCTACTCAGGACGTTTCCATCCTGGAATTTTTTCTGGAATAATCCTGACTTTCATAATTTAATGATGAGACACTGAGATGGAAGGTGTTGATTATTTTTCTACAACAGCAGCTGGTTCTATTACGTTATCGTTTCTATAGTAACAGTTCATTCACAGAGACGTGTACGGCGGACGCTTCACATAAACTGATTAAATTGCTGTGGTATAAGAGGAATAAAACACTTCAGGAAGTGCTGTTATAGGAAACCAGTGGTTTCAGCGGAAAGCCGAGATCTGACTCTGAAATCTTTTCTGTCTGTAGGTGGCGCTGTGTGACCTGCAGATGCGCGGCGTGCCCGGGGACGTTTTGCCCGGTGACCCCCTGTGCTGCCCGCGTGCGGCCGTGCTCCTGGAGGCCACGGTTCAGCTCCTGAGGCGACTACATCACACCAAGGCCTGGACTTCACACATCAACCAGTACATGACCCAACGCCTGGAGCTCATCAGCGTCGTAATGAGGGAGGGAACACAACACACACATGGTGAGCATACACACAGAGTGCTTACACACTATCTATCATCACATGTGCAGCTATACACATCAGATACTATCAAACACTGATATTTGGAATTATTTGCCATCAACTGCCAATTTTCACCATTAAATACCCACATTAACTCAAACATTAGCTTTTAAATGTCAATATTTGTAGTCAGTGTCAACTATCAAACACAAACACTCCATGATTTGCCATCAAACACTGACACAGGCGATCAAACACTAATATTTGCCATTAAACCTCAACATCTGGCATTAAATTCTAGGGTTCAACGCCAGTATTCACCTCCAAAGTCCAACATTTGGCATCAGCCACTAACATCGCCAATCATTTGCCAACAAAATCTAAGTTCATCCACTAACCACCAACATTAACACTGACATTAGCTTTTAAATGTTAATATTTGTAATCAGTGTTGACTCTCAAACACTAGCCACCAGAATTTATCATCAGATGCTGACATTGGCAATCAAACAGCAACATTTGCTATTAAACCACAACCTTTGCATCAAACTCTAGGGTTCGAAACGAAACGCCAATATTTACCTCCAAATTCCAACATTTGACGTCAAACAGTGTTTCACCTGTGAAAAGTAACGTAAACAAAACATAAAAAAATGGACTGGATGAACAGGTGAAGTCAATGGCTGAAATGTTATCCTCAGTGCAGACAGCTAGGATTGAAAAGATTTTCCGGATTGGATTGTGTTGTTTTTGTCCAGGAGGCGGCAGTAAGGAGCAGGCCGATGGTGGAGAGGAGGTGGAGCGGGAGTGGAAGGTGAGGAGTCCTGACCTGCTGTGTGACAGCCAGCTCGGCGTGCTGTGTTCGGACGTGTGGCCCGTCCTGGCTCTGATCGGAGGGGTGGACAGCGGCCTGAGGGCAGGAGGGGCGTGTCTACACAAACCCAGCGGGCGCCGGGCCACCCTGTTAGGGGTAGTGAAGGAGGGCAGCAGCCTCGCTAAGCTGCAGTGGGAGGAGACTGATCTGACTGTGAGGTAAGAGTACGAATACACAGACAGAAACGCATTATAAATCAGGAATAAACACTCAATGTCATGCTGTTATAGGAAAATAAACAACGACGGTGTGCTGTGATGAAGCAGAGTCACTGTTACCATCCTGAAAATGGTTATTTTCCCGTAACAGCACGACACGGAGTGTTTTATTCCTCTTATACCGCATTCACTCTGTCCTGTCATCCGTCTCACTCGCTGCCATGAGAATCGCTGCGATCTGGTCCTCTGCATCTTTATTTCTTTCCTTTTTCTGTCCTTTTCTTTCTCTTTTTTATTCCTAATCATTATCCTTTGTTCTTCTTTTTTCTTCTTTTCACCTCTTTTTCTTTCCATCCTCCATATTTTTCCCCTCCTCATTGTCGCCTCATTGTCTTTCCATCCTTTCCTTCCTCACCCCTCCTTACTTCCCTTACATTTCCATTAATCTTTCCTCTCTTTCTTCTTTTCCTTTTCCTTTGTTCTCCGCTGTTTCGTTCCTTTCTTTTCTCCTGATCTCTTTTTATCCTGATTTTTCTTCCTCTTTGATCTTTTCTCATCCCTCTTTCACTCGTTTCACCCCTTTCCTTTTTCCCTCCCCTTTTTTCTCCTTCTTCCTCCTGCCATCCTCTCTCCTCTCTCACCTCTCTCTCCGTCGTACTCTCACTAACTCAAAGCTTCCTGAATTCTTGGTCACCCAGCGACACTCCGCTCTCGTCCCTGGAGCCGTGCGACGTGCCTCAGCTGGACGTGTCGCACTGCGGCAGCTTCACGGCCTCCACCATCTTCGATCTCATCCTGCTGACAGGCGTGCTCGAGGAGGCGGAGCCTAAATCCAGAACCAGGGCACGAGCGCATTCTCGCAAGCAGACGGGGTCGGAGGGTGGAACCAGGAGCGAACTCGAGAAGAAGCTGGACGAGGACATCACGCGTGTCATCATGCTGGACGAAGAAAACGACACAGAAAAAGACGAGTTCCAAGAATCCATTAAAGTCCCAAAGCTTTCCGGAGAAGCGCAGGAAGGTGCATCCTACACGGCGCAACAGAAAGCAGACATGTTCGCCCTGGAGCTGCGTGCCATCCGGGTCTCGTACCTCCTCCTCGGAGCTCTGAAGTCTCTGGCCGTGATTCTGAACTGCGCCAAGTTCACAGACCTGCTCCTGGTGCCCAAAGTGGAGACGAGCGGCGGCGCAGGCAGCCCCGAGCAGTCGAGCGCCGAGCTGCGATCCGTGCTGCAGTTCCTGGTTCGCAGCATGGTGAAGTGGGCGGTCAGGCCGTGTCCTATAAAACAGCACGTCACCATGTCTGATCTGGAGAGAGCGCAGATTATGATCTTTAAAGGAGCTTTATGCAGACTGCAGGACGATGGAGACAAGGAGAATAAAGGTACGTGATCCGTCTCTCAGAATTCCGGTTCACAGCACAGTGAGAAAGCGATTCGGCTCTGAGTCGAATCAACTGCAGGAAGTGACTCAAACACGCCACGTGTTTTGGGTTACAGCTCATATAATGACCATGTCATGATAAATTACGTCACAACGAGATATCGACATATCATATTGATGTTAAGATTTTGTACTTAAAACTGTAAAATATATTTTTTAAATGTTCTCTGTACATAAAATTGCAATTTTAAAATTATTATTTTTGTAGACATTATATGAATCGTTGAACATTAAAAAAAAAATAATGGTACATATCGTGTATCGTAGAAATGCCTTCAAAAATCGTGATATGATCATTTTGTCGTATCGCCCAGGCCTAGATGTGATACACACAAAATTTATTAAACTAGTTATTTGTATATTTATCTAATTATTTCTTGACCGCTGGCTCTGTGTTTTTTTTTTTTGGTGATTTTTGTGATTCCTACACGCGCTTGTTTATCGTTTTCCGCCTTTGTACTGTATTTCTGACAAAGGAATGAAAGAGCTTTGCGAGCTTTACGTTTTCAGCCCTTCATGCAGCTCAGATGATGTTTTTATGAAACCAGATGAACCAGATGAACCAAAAGTATCAGTTTCGATCTGAAATCAGACTAAACCGAGCTAATAGTAAGAAAAATGTGATCAGGACGTCCCTGCTGTTTGTATACAGCATGATGAAATAAATGTTCTCCTTCTATTTTTAGCTCTAGGCACAGTGAGCTAAAGAGACATTGTGTGAAAATTTCTCTTTTTTTTATTCTCTGTGCTACAGTTAGTGATATTTTTCATATCCGTTGCTCTGTAACTGAGTTCACCACATCGTTGATTTCCACTCCGCAGGTCACAGCACGTCTCAGCCGGTGTCCCAGTCTTCCAGCTCCATGTCTCTGCACAGCAACGCTTCCGACGCGACCGCCGTGTTCGGACAGTCAGCTTCGTCCTCCACCAACGACCTGACGTCTTCCCTCCTCACCGCTTTACAGGCTGACGGCTTGGACAATTTTAACCCTTTCCTCCCCATCAGCATCCTGCAGTGAGTAGAGGAGAGACACACACCTCCGACTGGCACAGAAACGCTTCCTCAATAATTATCTTACCTCAATATGCACTCTTTAATTGCTCTTTCAGTTTCAAAAAAAGTGATTACTTTATTCAGTTACATGCGCGCACACACACACACACCCCCACACACACACACACACACACACACACACACACACACACACACACACAGAGTCAGCTGTCTGATGTGGCTGGATGTGTTTACTCCAGATCAGACAGCTGCACAGATGAGACTCACACTTTGGTGCCTGAGGATGAGAATGAGAGAGCAGGTGAGTGTGTGTGTGTGTGTGTGTGTGTGTGTGTGTGTGTGTGTGTGTGTGTGTGTCAGGAAAAGTGGACATGCCTGTGTGTACACTAACCTCTTTAACCCCAACAGCATGTTTATCTAAACGCTGACATCTGCACGTTCTCTGCAGGAGAGAAGCCAAAGCAGCGCTCACATTCACAACAGCACAATAAATTATCATTTTTATTACAGTTTTAATTGATTGAAAAGGGTCTTTCTGCTAATCGCATTTTCAGTAAAATATTAGTAAAGGATAAGCCTATTTTTTGATAAATAATGCCTTGTGCTTTCATATAAGCAACACGTGTGCAGATTTTCTCACATACAATTGAAGTTATATTCTGGAAAATGTGGTGAATTGATAGATAGATAAATAGATCGTTTAGGATTTTTAAAGGGTGGAGGAGGCCGGAGAGAGACGGGAGAGAGGCGGGGGAGAGAGATAGGTGAGGCAGGAGAGAGACGTGAGAGAGACGTGAGAGAGACGTGAGAGAGACGTGAGAGAGAAGTGAGAGAGAAGTGAGAGAGAAGTGAGAGAGGCGGGAGAGAGGCGGGAGAGAGATAGGTGAGGCAGGAGAGAGGCGGGAGAGAGACGTGAGAGAGGCGGGGGAGAGAGATAGGTGAGGCAGGAGAGAGACGTGAAAGAGACGTGAAAGAGACGTGAGAGAGGTGGGGGAGAGGCGGGAGAGAGGCGGGGGAGAGAGATAGGTGAGGCAGGAGAGAGACGTGAGAGAGACGTGAGAGAGGCGGGAGAGAGGCGGGGGAGAGAGATAGGTGAGGCAGGAGAGAGACGTGAAAGAGACGTGAGAGAGGCAGGGGAGAGGCGGGAGAGAGGCGGGGGAGAGAGATAGGTGAGGCAGGAGAGAGGTGGGGAAGAGAGATAGGAGAGGCAGGAGAGAGATGTGAGAGAGGCAGGGGAGAAGTGGGGGAGAGGCAGCAGAGGGGCAGCAGAGGGGCAGCAGAGGGGCAGGATCTGTGCTGATGGCTGAATGTGGCCTCTGTGTCAGTGTGGCTCATGCTAGCAGCTCTTCTTTCTCTCTGTTTGCATGTGTGTGTGTGTGTGTGTGTGTGTGTGTGTGTGTGTGGCCTTTGCAGGCGCATGGTTCTGGCTCGCTTCCCCACACTGGCCGGGCTGGTCCACAGCCCCATGTTGCCCCCGGCGATCAGCCTGGTAGGCTCCGCCCCCTGCACAGGATTCGCTGAGCAGCAGACGAGCTTTCTAGAGCCGTGCGGTCAAACCAGAACTCCTGTGGGTAAGACTTAAGAGGACAGGAGGAGAAAAGAAAAGAAAAAAAAAAAACAGAGCAC
>NC_069724.1:23986520-23989020 GCF_027358585.1 Pangasianodon hypophthalmus
TGTGCGCGTGTGTGTGTGTTTTTTAGATGAGTGGGAGCAGCAGGACAGCTCGGACCCGGAGCGTCTGACAGGCTTGGAGGATTTCGGCGTGCTGTTGAGGCCGCTGGGACTCAGTGAGAAGAAGCCGATTCCCGAACCAATCCCGTTCACCGAACCAGATCCGCTCGGAACCCTCAGTGCCACACACACACACGCGCAGGGCCGAGGTAACACACACACACACACACACACACACACACACACACACAGATCACACTTCATTCACACTTCAAGAGTTTCAAGATCTCATGGTGAAGTAGCATCTGATAAAAATAAGATCGTAGATCCTTACGAAATCCGAGTCCCAATTTATCTTTCTTGTGATCTAGGAATTCTTTTGGCTCTTATTTGACAATAATCAGTGATTAATCATCAACCAATAAGCTTAATATAAAAAAAATACCAAAGAAATCTAACGTTTTAGCTATTTATGTCCCAGTTTAGCTATTATTTACTCTGTGTTTTGGGTTATCTGTGAATAAACTCTATATAAAATATTAGCTTAGCTGTTCATATTAAAAGCTTAAAAGCTGTATCAAAAAAGTTTTACAATTAGCTAAAGAAAGAAAAAAAATAATCAGTGACAGGGTGGTGTGATAGAGCGTTGCTATTTTCCTATAACAGCAGGTCCAAGAGTGTTTTATTCCTCTTATACCACAGCAGTTTACCCACATTACATTTTTTTTTCAATTAATTAAATATGAACAACATCATACTTTTTATCTGTTTGTTTTTCTGTGTTTTTTGTTACTGAGAAACCGCTAAGCGTAAACTCTGAAACCTGAAAACAAAGCACTGACACTGGAGACTCCTTCCATAAATGTCAAATAAACGTTTCCTTACAAAAAAAACTTTACAACACAGGTTTTTAATCCATTTATTATTAGTGGAGCACCCAGCGTACAAGTACCTGTGAATGAGCTGTTGCTATAGAAACGATAACCTATTAGAGCGAGTTGAGAATGCAGTAGTGTGTCAGGTGTACTTCATATCACAAATTTCGTATGTAACGTACAGTAATATCTGTGTGTGTGTGTGTGTGTGTGTGTGTGTGTGTGTGTGTGTGTGTAGGTGTGACGAGTACGGAGCTGAAGCCCGCGGTGGCGTTACTCTCTCTCGGGGAACAGGCCGTGTCTCTGACGGAGGCGCAGCAGAGACTGGAGGCTTTACGCCGAGTCACTTCCACTGCGCAGGTCCTGCTGGGGTACAGCATGGTGCTCACGGCCCTGTCCCAAACCGCATCCATGTAAGACACTTCGCTTATGTGTGTGTGTGTGTGTGTGTGTGTGTGTGATACTCAGATGATGCCTGATGTTTAATTAATGTGTGTGTGTCCCTCAGTACTTCCGTGTGCAGTCAGTCCAGTGGATTAGAGGCTCTGGGATTGGCCGATATCCGGATCCTGGTGCGCCTCATGTGTTTGGCTGCAAGTGGGCGTGTCCAGGTGGACCAACAGGACAGTGTGCGCGGCTCAGGGAGCGGCGGCTCAAGCTCCGCCTTCCTGTCTTTTCTCAGTTCTGCTATTGGCAGCTTGGTGTCTCACAGCCCCACAGCGTACAGGGAGCTAGTGGACATCTGCACTCAGGTAAACGGATTAATCAGTGTTTAATCTCACCTGCTGTAATCCGCTGCAGTATACACACTCTGAATAGTTTAACTTCGCTTTGTAGCTTCGAGTCACATGATAGCAGTGTGTATGTCACACTACTCTTGTTTGCGTCCTCAGGATCTGATGGCTGCTGCTACAGGCGTGAATCTCGGAGCGATCTGTGACCCCCAGCAGAGAGGGCGTCTGGGCGCGGGCCGTGACTCCAGAGAGCTCGCTTTCCCCAACTTCCTGGTTACGCAGAGTCTGGTGTCGCTCCTCACTGAGAAACGGGTTCGATATCGCTACAGCGCGGAGAGAGCCGAGTCCAACGAGGCTAAAGGTGAAGATCGTGCGTACACACACACACACACACACACACACGAGCAGCCTGGGTGTGGTCATAAGACACCTCTGCTTAGACGAAAATAAAAATAAATATTCCTACATCAAATGTGGTAAAAGTTTTATGTTGAAATCTTTAAATTACTTTAAAGTAGTATTTTATCGACTACAGCAACTCGTATAACCAGCAGCTCTGAGCTGCAGAGCCGTATCGATTACGGGACAGTCGCTGATGCTCAAAAAATCGCTAGACTCTTTTTATTATGTTTTCGGGTTGTCCATGCGTGCATCCATCTAAGATTCTCGTTAGAGCGCGACATTTCCAGAACGAGTGGTTGAACATTTGTAGGATTTATGTAGAAATATCACTGTAACACACAGATGAACTGATCCGAACAGGGTCAAGGTCACAGCAAGGTGCCGTTTCTAATCGAAGCTTTTTATCATTTTTAGCTGCAACTGCATTTTCAGACTAGCCCTGTTTGTCAGTAAAAAACTGGCAACTCTGGCTACAATATCGCTATTTTTCCG
>NC_069724.1:23994020-24021520 GCF_027358585.1 Pangasianodon hypophthalmus
ACCGTGTATGGAGTATGTACGCATTAAGTATACACTATGTATGGAGTATGTATGCACTAAGTATGGAGTATATACGCATTAAGTGTACACTATGAATGGAGTATGTATGCACCGTGTATGGAGTATGTACGCATTAAGTATACACTATGTATGGAGTATGTATGCACTAAATATGCAGTATGTATGCAGCAAGTGTACACTATGAATGGAGTATGTATGCAGTAAGTGTGGAGTATGTATGGTGTAAGTATGGATTATGGATGCATTATGTATGGAATAAGTATGCAGTGTGTTTGCAGTGTGTATGGAGTATGCAATATGTATGCACTATGTATGGAGTATCTATGTAGTAAGTACGGTGTAAGTATGCATTATGTATGCAGTAAGTATGCAGCGTGTATGCAGTATGTATGAGTGTGTATTATGATTAGTATGTTGCTAAGCTGATGTATTTCCTGTTTCTCGGCAGGACATGTTGCTGATTCGCTGCAGTCCAGACTGGATCTCACAGAACCATGTCCTGGCATCATGCCGCACCGTGCTCCGTTCTCAGGGAATCCGGGGTTTGAGTCGAGCTCCCTGCATGGCCGTCTTCCTCGAGCGCCTCCCGCTTCTGCTGCAGGAGCAGTACAACTACGAGAGGGTAAGAAAACGACAAAAACAAAAAGGGGACAAAAGTGAAAGAAGCTTTAAAGCTCATGATTTAAACAGCTGTATGTCGTTTTGTAGTTTTGTTTTTAGTGTGATGCCATAAACTTCATTTCGGCTTTCCTGATTTATAATTTTTATTAGTAATATATATTTTTTAATGTTAGGAATGTTTTTCTACTCTCAACCTGATTGATCAGTGTCATGATCAGAGTCTCCAGAACAACTGTGGCAGATTCTCCAAGATGCTTAGAAAAACGTAATAGTGAATATTCTCTGATCGTTATATGAAGAGAACAGTTCTAACTGACACTACTGAGGGAAAAGAGCTGTCACGTCAAATACTGTCTTTAAGTCTATTATTGGTTTAAACATTTAATTTCTTAATTTCTGAAGGTATGTTTGTTTTACATGTGCGTAAGACATTTGCACAGTACTGCACATTTTAATTAAATACTGCTGTAAAGTTAAACTCCTCGAGTTAATACATTGGGTATCAAATGTTTTTTTTTTTTAGGATGTTGTGGTTTAAGTGTTAATTTGGAAAAAACTAATAATCACAGAAAAAGTGTAAATGAGTGCTGAAGCTCTGAATTCAAACCGTGAAGCCAAGAAAACGAGAATCATTGCCATCACACTCTGAAATTCATATCCAGCTCCTGATTTGTGATGATGGAACTGGCACGGATTGCGAAATGGCTGCGTGTTGAGAAACAGCTGATTTGTGTTTCCTCTCAGAGTCACGTGATGGCTGGAGATCAGCTGGTCCACAGCAGTTTCCTGCAGAGCTTGGCCTCTCTGGCTGTGGGTCTGAACCTGGAGCAGCTGCTGAGCCGTGAGCCCGTTCCTCCCCACCACGACCCCGCCGTCTCCTCCACGCACTCCGAGTGGAGCTGGCTCTCCACCTTCTCCACCACAGTGAAGAGCGCAGAGGCCTTCGTCCGCTCCACCTCCTTCCCCGAGGAGTTCACCGTGCCCGAGTTTCAGCAGAACGGAGACACGGCCACTTCCAGAGCCCTGGTGAGAGAATCATACTGAAAGAAGAGAAGAGAGTAAAGCATAAACTCCTCTGTCCTGAAGATGTCGGAAAACTTACAGTTACCTAGGACACTGGAGACTCCTTCCATAAATGTTCAATAAATGTCTCCTTACAGAAAACTTGAAAACCATTTCAATGATTTTTTTAAAATCTGTTTATGTAGAGCGTACCTTGCACAAGTCCCTGGGAAAGAGCTGTTACTATAGAAACGATAACGTACGAGTGAGAAGTGTGTCAGTACGTTTTTGTGTTTCGCTCTGCGGGCTCCTGTGACCCGGTCCGGTGTTTTTGATTTGCAGGATAACAGTAAGTGGAGCTTTATGATGGATGAGCAGCTCATGTCGTGGGCCACCAGCAGACCTGAGGTAAGTGTGTGTGTGTGTGTGTGTGTGTGTGTGTGTGTGTGTGTGTGTGTGTGTGTGTGCATTTTGTTTCATTCATCACTGTCAGCGTGAGCTCCAGGAAGCGTGTGCTCAGTCAAGGCCAGCTCTGTAGCAGCTCTCCATCACTTAACACTCACGTGTTCCTGTTGAGCAAAAAAAAACCTAAACCTTGAGGGCGCCCTGGTTTATCTCAAAATTCCTCGTCCTGTATTTTCGTGAATAAAAACTGCACATCGAGTGCAACGAGCCAAACTGTGACCACTTCTTTAACAGCCCTCGATTCTGGAAGTTTCTCATCATTCATCACCTCCGTAGACATTTTAAAAATATTCTTACATCAAGAGTTTGAAGCTTTGAAAATCCCGATTGCAAAAAAAAATTGATTTTCTTCTGCGCCGTTTGTGACGTCAGAAGAAACACCCGCATCGTTTTATTTCTCCACCTACTAAAGTACTGTAAAAGTTCAAGATCAAAATAAAAAAACAAACTGTTTTTGAATTGCTTTTATTAGGTTTATTCATTTTACTAGAACATACGGGGTACTGAAGGTTTATAGAGCACAGATAACATCCGTATGTGTTAGTTATTTTAGTCATCTTCTGTTTTCTTTTCTTATTGCCAATGATATTTATAAAGCCCCTTTCCTCCTCTTTTCTTATTATAATAATAATAATAATAACAATAATAATAAATAATAAATAATTCTGCATTCATACTTGATTGTTATGGGGGAAAAAGGAAGAATCTGAACAAAAAATAAAAAATGACGAATTAAAATATAAAAGTTAAACATAGATGTAAAAAAAAATACAATATAAAAAAATAAAAATAAATATTTTTTTAATATAAATAAGTTAAATAAATTGGTAAATAAAGAAGGAGAGAAAAGAAAACAAAGATTATTATGCATGTATGCATGTGCACATCAACAGATCAAACACAATTTGACACCAAAACAAGAATATAGTTTTTATTTTTTTAATTCAAAGACTAAAAAAAAAAAAAAGTAATGAATGCTTCCTAAATGCGTAGGACGCAGGGGGTAGTGAGAGTGAGAGTACTTTAAAGACTACACTATAACAATGATAGCATCATATATGATGAATACCGTGTGTGTGTGTGTGTGTGTGTGTGTGTGTGTGTGTGTGTGTGTGTGTGTGTTTATGCAGGACTGGCAGCAGGGTGGGAAGAGTGAGGTGTATCTGTGGGGTAATGGACGACACGGGCAGCTCGCGGAAGCTGGAACCAACGTTTCTGTGCCCACGCTTGCCCCCTCCCTCTCTCAGACACAGCAGGTATGACACACACACACACACACACACACGTCCTGATAACACAGACAGAGATGGAGACAGAGAGAGGGAGACAGGAAGAGAGACAGACAGATGGATAGAGAAAAGGGGCTTTTTGGTGTTTATTCTGAAAATCCTTGTATAGCACAAAACTAAACCCTTCCTTGTACAATTTCTGTAGCACTTTTGTGTGTACATTCTGCTGAAAGTGTTGTGTGTGTGTGTGTGTGTGTGTGTGTGTGTGTGTGTGTGTGTGTGTGTGTGTGTGTGTGTGTTAGGTGGTGTGTGGACAGAACTGCACGTTCCTGGTCCAGTCGAGTGGCGCTGTGTTGGCGGTAGGAGAGGGCAGCTATGGCCGACTGGGGCAGGGCAACTCGGACGACCTGTACACACCTACACTCATCTCTGCACTACAGGGTAACACACACACACACACACACCTCCTACACATAACTACAGACCTGCCAGCCTGCACTCCGTTTGTGCAGCAGCTCCACATTTTTATATCGGAGAACACTGCTATGAGTTATCACACAGAAATACACCAGAAGAGTCTTCTCCATTAAAAACACCAGATGAGCCAATCAGCATCTGACTCATGACTCATGTGATCATCCACACGTTCCTCCAGGTTATGTAGTCACGCAGCTGGTGACGTCGTACGGTTCGGACGGCCATTCCCTGGCTCTGACCGAGACGGGCGAGGTGTTCAGCTGGGGCGACGGGGACTACGGGAAACTGGGACACGGCAACACCGAGCGTCAGAGACGACCCAAACAGATCGAGTCTCTGCAGGGGGAGGAGGTGGTGCAGGTGAGAGCGTATACATCGCTTACCTGCTGCACAGGTGTGTTAACGTGCAGGGGAATGACGTTCATCCGTAATGTATTTTAAATAACTCTTTCGTTCACAGAAATATAAAAAGAACCTTCTATTAAATTAAATGGACACCTATATTTTTTAAATTTTTTTATTAAAGCTAAATAATTAAAACCTTTTCATTTTAAACTATTCTCACCTGTTGCACGCACTCTTCCACCGTGCGTGTCACGTGTTGTGTAGCTGGCGTGCGGTTTCAAACACTCCGCCGTGGTCACGGCAGACGGGAAGCTCTTCACATTCGGCAGCGGAGATTCAGGGCGCCTGGGTCAAAGGTCAACCTCCAACAAGTTGGTGCCGGAGAGGGTCACGGCACTCGAAGGCCACCACATCGGACAGGCGAGTAGCCGTGGTGACTCAGTGGCTAAAGCTACGAGCATATGATCAGGAGAATATAACTAATTATTCCACAGCACAGGTTTATATTAATGCTCTCGTTCTAATACATTGTAGTTTCCATAGTAACAGCTCATTTACAGGGTGTTTGATATTCATGGAAGGACTCTCCAGAAGTGAAGGAAGAGTTTACGCTTTGTAAATGGTAGATCATGCATGCTCATGTAACCAAACTGGGAGCTTATAAAACATCCTCCGAAATGCAGTGTTAAGTTCCATGTTTTGCGCATATTATTGTGTTCATACAGACTTCCAGTGAGAAGTTTATTTCCTGTGTTTGTGCTCAGGTGTCGTGCGGTATCAATCACACTCTGGCTCTGTCGTCAGACGGGATGACTCTCTGGGCTTTCGGTGACGGGGATTATGGGAAACTCGGTACAGGACCCTGTACGGTCAAGTGCTATCCCCAGGTACTGTTTCTAATCTTATTTAACGTCCCCGCTTATTAGTCTAACATAATAACTATAATAAACTGGCCGGTTATTAAGTCTGTGTTGCACGGTTCCAGGTTCAGGATGATTTATTGCATGCTAATTATCTGTTTCTTGCACATTAAACACAAGCAGAGGATTTTACACTTCAGTCTACTACACCAGCTGTAATAAGCGCTCGAGTCTAATGTTGTGATCGATTGATTCGTCCGTCTCGTATGTGTTGTTTCGGCAGAAAGTGGAGACGTTGTGTAATAAAGGAATCAAGAAGGTCGGGTGTGGAACTCACTTTTCAGTGGTGCTGGCCAGCGATGGACACGTGTACACGTTCGGTCAAGGTATTTTACAAAAAAAAAAAAATTTAAAAAAGGGAAGCGACGCAAATAACAGGTGCCGGCTGCGATCATAGGGGTCCAAGCACTGTTTCAGAAAGTACTGTTTTCTGTAACGTTATCGTTTCTACAGTAACTGCTTATTCACAGGGACTTGAATACAACGACGGCCGGTCCACATAAAAGGATGTGCTTGGGTCTGTGTGTGTGTGTGTGTGTGTGTGTGTGTGTGTGGTTTCAGAGCGTCTGATCGGGCTTCCCGACTCCATGCTGAAGAACCACAACCGGCCTCAGGTAGTTCCCGCTCTGGAGGGTGTGTTCATCGAGGACATCGCTGTGGGATGCGAACACATCCTTGCTCTCTCCAACACCGGGGATGTGTATGCCTGGGGGTGCAACTGTGAGGCTCAGGTATACACACACACACACACACACACACACACACACACACACACACACCCCTTTATAAATGTCACACAGACACTGAGACAGAAAGATGAGTAGACAGACACACATGTATCCATACAAATTACAAATTAAAAGAAAAACCAACATGCAGTGTGAGCTGAATAAATAAACACCCCCACAGCATAACAGAGAGAGTGTGTGTGTGTGTGCGTGTGTGTGTGCGTGTGCGTGTGCGTGTGCGTGTGCGTGTGCGTGTGTGTGTGCGTGCGTAGTTGGGTCTCGGTCACTCGAGTCCAGTGAAGGAGCCCACTCTGGTCACAGCCCTGAAGGGCAAAAACATCAAACAGATCTCAGCTGGTCGATGCCACAGCGCTGCATGGACAACGCCTCCCTCTTCATCAAGGGGCTCAGGTATATACACACACACACACACACACACACACTTCTGCAATCCAGCACTGATTACAATCAAAATAACAATCATATATGTGAGTTTCTGCATTATCCTACTTGTTACATGTGCTTTTTCATTAGCGGTGTAATTACTGTAGCTGCCAAAGGAAGGTTATGGTAAGGTGCACTAGTGCTAGCACGGCGCTAACATTATCCTTTAAAGCATTAACATAGTGTCAGGACATAAAATCTCCACATCTAATGAATTATAAGGTTTTAGCATTAAACACTGCTATAATGACTTATTAGTACAAATGTTTAGTCTACAACCCACTATACGATTTATACACATCACTAAAAAATGTAAAATGTATTTAAGTTTGATTTGTTCGATTCTCGGCTATGTTCTAGCTTCATTCTCAGATTAGATTAGCAAAGCTATACTAGCTACGTAAACTCACCCGACGCACCGACGACCTCTGCTACTTCCTTCAGAGCTTTGTTTTTCTTCGTAATGTTTCTGTTCAAGTTTTACAAGAGAGGAAAGATGAACATCATAAAGGTTATACGTTTTTCTTCCATTTTCTCTGCGTCAAACGGTACATGGGAAATGACTGCAGGTAGGAACTAGAGTTGTGAGTGGGGAGGTGAAGAAACGTCGGACCACACGCGTGACGCGATCGGTCTGAAGAATCGATTGTATGGATTTGTCGCTTTGGCGTGTCGTACCTAATTTGCATACAGTCTTAATTCAAAAGTCGCCTGTTGCAGAAATCTTGGCTCTGCGTCGTGCAAGTATGTAGAAAATGAACGCTCACCTGTCGCATTTTTGCTCGTTATCGTGATTGTAGGGTTACACATAATACACATATTATCGTTCTTCCACTCTCACACACTCTCACACACTCTCACACACTCTCACACACTCTCACACACTCTCGTGTGTGCAGGCTCAGCAGGACTACAGCTCGGTTTGCCTCAGAGCGTTCCTCCACAGTACAACACCCTGAAGGACTGCACTCCCAAAGAGCTCAGCGCTCGCCTACGAGTCCTCTACCACTTCTCTGACCTCATGTACAAGTCCTGGAGACTGCTCAACCTGGACACTCGCAATCAGGTGCGTCTCTCACACACACACACACACACACACACACACCACAGATAGAATAGACTGAAGAGATCAAGCATCATGAGCTTATACAGTAGATAAGAAAAGACGATGTAGGAAATGTAGCTCTAGCTGAACACAACAATAACAAAGTCCATTTTTTAGAGTTTACATATTCTAAAGATTAGAGCTGGGTGATATGACAAAAATATACCACAATATTCAAGAACATTTCCATGACGCACGATATTTAGGTTTGCAAACAAACTGCCAGATAAATAATAATTCTCTTTCAGAAAAGAGTTGATAAGTTTACTTAAGGTCTACAAAATAAACTATTCAACACAAACATATGTAAAAAGAAATACAGTTTTAAATATTCAGTTTGTAAGTAATTTATTTAAAAAATTATGAAGGGATATCTATACTGTGACGTAATTTATCATGATATCAATATTAGATCATGATATCACCCAGCTCTAAAGGATACTTTTGTACTCGGTTTTTAAAGAATTTGTTTTTAAAATATCCAGCCTCTGGAGTTTTATTTATTTTATGGAATGTTTTCTTGTTATTACTATTCAGCTTGATTTTACATTTCTTTTATTCGTGATTCCTGCCATTTTTCTAAAATTCTTTGTTTGGCTAAATCCCTAATTATTTTGTAGCACGACGACGCTGCACACTTTACCTCGTGCACTGGATACACAGTAGAAAGCCTTGTTGTTCTCGGTGTTTTCAGTAAGATGGAAAGTTAGCTCTTGTTAGTCGCCGTCGTTAGCATTTGCTCTCGTTAGTCGCCGCTCTTCGATATCTGTCGAATAAAGGATCAGTGTGTAACCCTGCTGCTCTCTGCGTCCAGGTCTCTTCCTCCCGCTACAGCTCGGGCACGACGGCCATAGTGCACGGGCACATCCGAGGCCTGCTGTCGCCCAAAGTGAACACGCTGCCGCTAGTGCGCTCCATCGGCCGCACCATGACCCAGGGCAAGACGTACGGGCCGCAGATCACCGTCAAGAGAATCTCCAGCAGGTGCACACACTCGCTCCAGTTATCAAACACCAACACACAGTTTTATTCACTTCCGATGAAGCTTATTGTTCCATAATATATTAAGACCGAGGTAAACATTTGCATTTCTTAGGAATTTCAAAATATTCATGTTCTTTTATTTCAGTTTAACCCCAATCACTGACTATAACTTCAAATGTGTGTGTTAGGTGTTTTAAAAGAAACTATTTTAAAGAAATAAATGATGATAACAGTTAAAAAACAAATGAAGCAAATATTGAATGACTAGCAACTTCCTCCTCGCTTTATTGTGAAGATTTCTTTTTTTCCCCCAATATTATTATTTTGAATAATAATTATGCTCTTTGTAAGGTTTTGATGAATGATAAAATAACAAGTCTTGAAATCAGAATTTTTCCGATTTATTTGGATTTTATGTATATACAAACTAATAGTTTGTAATGTGACATGTTCTCACTCTGTCCACAGGGGGCGCTCCAGTAAGCCCATTTTTGTGCAGATAGCGAAGCAGGTGGTGAACGTGAACCCGACGGAGCTGCGTCTGCCCTCCAGAGCCTGGAAGGTGAAGCTGGTTGGAGAAGGAGCCGATGATGCGGGCGGAGTGTTCGACGACACCGTCACTGAGATGTGCCAGGTTATTTTCAACATTACTCCTACTGCTGCACGACAGGGAGAACAGTGCATCATACCACAGAGTAACCCTAAACGGATAAAAAGTACATTGTGTTGTTTTTGAATAAAAATAAATTTGATCAGCAAGTTGCTGTAGTGTAAGAGGAATAAAACACTGCTGTTCTAGGAAAGTAATCAACTTCAGAGCGGTAACAGGAACGCTGCGCTTCAGCACACCACTCCACTGTTGATTATTTTACTACAACAGCACAACACAGTGTGTTTTACTCCTTACTTAGCTCTTTACTTTTACAGTAGTTATCTCTCTCTCTCTCTCTCTCTCTCTCTCTCTCTCTCAGGAGTTGCAGTCTGGAGTCGTGGACTTGCTCATTCGCACTCCCAACAGTACTGCAGATGTGGGCAGTAATACAGACAGGTAACTAACACACACACACACACACACACACACACACACACAGTTAGCTGAATTTACTACCTCAGATTTCATCAGCTTTCATAAAATCTTTACCATATTTCTTGTTCAGGAATACATTATGTAAAAGTTTTAAAACTTTATATGAAATTTATCGGATAATAATTATTAACTTACCGTACACATGTAGTTATCTGTAGCTGGTGCGCCTGTGATTTGGCCCTTTTCCTTTTTTGTACGCCTGTGATTGGCCTTGGGCCATTTCCTTTTTCCTGATTTTGTGCGTTTGTGATTGCCCCACATTGTTTCCACACATTTATGATTGTCTGTTTTTTTAGCGGACCTATGATTGCCCGTGATGCTCTGATAATGAGTGAGTGTTTGTGTGTGTGTGTGTGTGTCAGGTTCCTCTTGAACCCAGCAGCCGTCTCTGATGAGCACATGCTGCAGTTCCGCTTCCTGGGCATCCTGATGGCCGTTGCTGTTCGCACGAAGAAGCCGCTGGACCTGCACCTGGCGCCGTGGGTGTGGAAACAGCTGTGCTCCATCCCTCTGGGCGGAGCCGACCTGGAGGAAGTGGACCTCCTCACACACCGCTCGCTTCAGGACATCCTGAACCCTGACCACAGCAGCATCAACGAGGACAACTTCACTGTGGTGAGACACTGGATGGGACTTTAGTGACGGCATTGAAAGTAGCAGTGGAGAGTCTCAAACCGGAAACTTGCACCATTTTCTGCTAGAAATACGTACAGAATGCCCCGACACTCCACGCAGCGCTCACGACTCGCATGTAAAACACATTCCTACACACTTTTTCTAGCACTTCACTTCAAGAATTGTGTTCCTGCCTGGGAAATGGAAATGCTGCTGTCAATCATTGTGATATGACACGCCCACACACCTTTTGAACAAGAAGACAAGAGGACTTTTTGTAGCTTTTAGCTGGAATTAAATCATACTTAATGATATATATTTCATTCCCACGTATTTCATTTTACTTCATTATTAATGCATCCGAGTTGAAATTCTCAGCCATGTAAAATATTTCTCTGTCAGAGAGCACTCACATACAGGAATGACTTTAAAGGTAATAGTGGCTTTCCTCTCTGTAGATGATTCCTCTGGACTCGTTTGTGGCCCACAGTGCGGACGGGAAGCTGGTGCCGGTGGTTCCCGGGGGTCACAACCTCCCGCTAACCTTCTCCAACAGGGCGGAGTACGTGGAGCGAGCGCTGGAGTATCGACTACACGAAATGGACAGACAGGTAAGGATTACATAACGCAGGAGAATAACGAACAGCTTGGCACAGTGCGACTCGGTCCACTTTCCTGCCACACACCGAGTTAACACACAGCAGGTAATAAACACTGCATGAACTGAGTCGGATGAAATTATGGGAAGATGCAGTGTGTTAAATATATACACTGCAGAACTACTGTGCATTTTGGAAATATCTCAACGCAAGCAATAAATCTAATATTCACTCGTGTGTGTATCTGTAATGCTGATTGTTGTGTGTGTGTTTATGATGTGTGTGTGTGTGTGTGTGTTTTAGGTTGCAGCGGTAAGGGAGGGCATGTCCTCCATCATCCCGGTGCCGTTACTCTCTCTGCTCACCGCGCGTCAGTTGGAGCAGCTCGTCTGCGGCCTGCCCGAGGTCTCTGTAGAGATGCTCAAGAAGGTGGTGCGCTACCGTGACATCACTGCCAACCACCAGCTGATTGGCTGGCTCTGGCAAAGCCTGGAGGAGTTCACCAATGAGGAGAGAGTGCTGTTCCTGCGCTTCGTGTCCGGACGCTCCAGGCTGCCGTCCAACCCGGCCGACATCATGCAAAAGTTTCAGATCATCAAAGTGGACCGGGTGAGGGAGCTTGTTTGTTTGTTTACCAACATCCAGAAGATTTGACTCTAAAGATGTAGATTAAGCCTAAGTGGGGATTAGTAAAGGGTTGGGAGAAATGTCATTAGGATTTAACCTTCTACAACAGGACAAGATTTAGTTTAGTAATGTTGCCCGGATTTACATTAAGCCTAGTTGGGGATTAGTCAAGTTTTCTGCACTCTCATTAATCCTAGTTGGGGATTGGTACTTTTTCCTGCATGTGATTTACTAAACCCCAACTAGATTTAGAGTTTTCTGAAGTTATGGTAACTCTAGCTGGACAGTAGTCAAGTTTTGTGAATTCGCACTATGATGAGTTGGGGATTAGTAGGGTTTTGTGCCCTTAAATTACTAATGCCCAACTAGGTTAAGTGTTTTCTGGACTTGTGTTAAGCCTTGTTAGGGATTAGTCATTTTCTGGACAATAAAGTTAGTTACATATTACTAGCTTTCCTGCACTTGGATTAATCTTAGTTTGTGGTTAGTATGGTTTTCTGAACTAAGAATAAGAATAAGTAAGTATGAATTTTTGTCCAAATTGGAGAATTTTTTTTTCTGGATGAATATAAAGCATAGTTGGGGATTGGTAGGCTTTTCTGGACTTACATTAAACCTAGTTGGAGATTAGTACAGTTTCTGTACTGACCTTAAGCCTTCTTGGGGATTAGTAGATATTGCTGGATTCACATCAAGCCCAATTAGTGCTAACTAGTCTTCTGAACTTGTATTCCTAAGCCCCAACTAGGTTTAGGGTTTTTCTAAAGTTAAGTCTATTTGGGGATTAGTGGAGTTTTCCAGATTCAGCTTAAGCCTAGATGGGGATGGGTAAAGTTTTCTGTACTTGTATTAGGACTAGTTAGGGATTAGTAGAGTTTTGTGGACTCGCACTAAACCTAGTTTGGGGATAAGTAGAGTTTATAGGACTTACAGTATACTCAGTTGGGTGAGGTTTATGGATTGGTTTGGGTTAATGGACTCACAATAAACATATTTGGGGATTAGTAGGTTACCTATCCTTGGATTAATCTTAGTTTGTAGTTACAATGTGTGTGTTTTTTTTTTAATTAGATTAAGCATATTTGGGAGGATTGGAAGAATATTCTGGACTTACATTAAGCCTAGCTATGGATTAGTACAGTTTCCTATACTCATAGTAAGCCTAGTTGGGGATTGGTAGGATATTTCTGGATTCACATTGTGCCTAATTAGGGATTAGTAGTTTTCGAGACTTACTTTAAGACTAGTTTGGGATTACTAGAGTTTTTTGGACCCATATTTAACCTAGTTAGGGATTAGTAGAGATTAGCATGTGGATTAAGCCGACTTGGGGATAAGCAGGTTTTTCTTGCCACAGATTAAGCATCATTGGGGGTTAACTAGGATCGTCTCGACTTGGATTTATACTAGTTAGAGGGTCTTTTTTTTTTTTTTAAATCTAAAAGGCTCTTGGTTTATTTTCCCCACACAGCCCTTGAACGGTCTCCCCACGGCCCAGACGTGTTTCTTCCAGCTGCGTCTCCCTCCCTACACCAGCCAGGCCGTGCTCGCCGAGCGTCTACGCTACTCCATCCACAACTGCCCCTCCATAGACATGGACAACTACATGCTGTCCCGCAACACGGAAGTGGCGGACGGCTCCGACACCGAATACTGACGCAACACTCATCATGGACTCTGTTACATATGGGGAAAAAGAAAAGCACTAAACAAGCTCAGTCTGGTCTGTGCTTTTTTTTTTTTTTTTTTTTTTTTTTAAATAATTCCTCTGGTCAATGTTCTTCCTTACTGGTGCAATACAGAAATCTCTAACTCCAGTGGTGCAGGCCGAGAGTGCCGAAGTGACCCGTGACTTATTTCTGGGTACAGAAGTGTTGGAACTTCTCTTTAAACTTAAAGGTGCAGTTTGTAAAGTTTAAACGTGTATCTAGCCCGCATCATTTTAAAGACATCCCGAGAGTCACAATATTGACATGCAGTGGATATGGATCTTTTTGTTATTCAAGATTGTTTTATCTGTTTGCATTTTTCAATCCCAGAAATTAGCTCCGCCCCCAGCTTGAAAGCGTCCTTAAAAAGGAAAAAAAACGAGACATAATTTTAGCTGAAATAACGTGAAACGCATGTCCATTTTAACTGCAGTTGCATTTCGTCTTTCAGGAAGCTGAGGGCTCTCAAAATTACAAACTGCTTCTTTAAAAATAAAAGAAAAACAAAAATAACAGTACAAAATATTTGCCACTGAAAGCATTAAAACGCTAGCAATGGTTTTAAACGACCCGAACTGGGAAAACACTAACGAGGCATCGGGCAGCTTCTTCATCCCGGTTTATAAGTTTATTACATATTTATTGATAACGTGCTGTACGTCACTGAGACTCCGACTCTAACGCTCCTCAATTCACTTTATCTTGAATGTAATACTTGCAAAATGCCATGCACATTATGCACTCAGATTTTTATTTGCCAAATAGTGTACTGCGACTCCATTAGATAGCCCTGGATGGAATTTAGGTTGTTTTATTTTTATTCGGTTTGTGAATACGTGTGGAAATCCATAGCGTGCTGTGAATGTTTTTTTTTTTTTCTCCTTCAGGAGGATGTGTGCATCAGCCACACATACAGCTCAGCTCTAGGTCCTAACCGCTATGGTGATTAGTAGAATGTGTTCGGACTGAGTTTAGAGGACGGAAATTCTCCTCTGCATCTCCACGGAGACTCCAGTTACTACTGTGTGTTGTGGTTTACACTAATGCTAATTTATTCGATTTGTTTTGTAAAGAGAGCGAGATGTTGGTTGTGCTCAGTGAGATGTTTGCACTTCAGACCTATATGCATTGTTCTTGAGTATATTAAAAAAAAAAAGAAGAAAAAAAAACACTGAATATTAAAATAATTTAGAGCTGCTCTATCACTAAGTCGTTCTTTTTTTGATACATGTTAAAAGAATTCTTTTATTTTTTCCGTAATACCCAACACCAGTGGTTCTCATAGTGCTGGGCGATTTTTTTTCGATTAATTTGAAATAATGTTTTAATGCAATTTTCAAAAGGTTCTAATCAAGATTGTATAAAAAATATAAGAACATAAAACATGTACACACACACACACACACACACACACACACACACACACACACACACACACACACCATGGTCTTTCTGAATACTCGATTCTGATTGGCTGGAAGGTGTGGTTCAAACCGCTGAATGTAGTTCCATCAGTTTAATCACTGTTCTAAATTAATGTGGTGCCTATAAACAACTGTCACCACCAGTTGCATATAGTAGTTAAACTCACAGCTTCATTATTAGTAGAAATGCAGCATAGATGCAGGTAATTCACACACACACACACACACACACACACACACACAATCTCTCGCTCTCTCAGCTTTAAGTTGTCAATGCTGGCAAGTGACCATGTTACAAGCGGGATAATCCATGGCTAGGTGTGCATTACACGAGTTTAATGCACTGTGCGGAGGTAACCACCCTCCACTTCGCACTGGGCGGTTCTTTGCCTCCACAACTGTAATGCACACCTAGCCATGCATTATCCCTTACGTATACAGTATATAAATGCATATTTAAATTTTTAATTAAAACATCCATAAATGCTATTTAAAAGTATAAACCAATACGAAAGAAAAATACAACCTTATTAACCTAATAAACGCCTCCTACAGCCTGCGCTACTCCCAAACACTGCACACCTTTTTTTTTTTTTTTTTTTTTTTTAAATCTAACAAACAAAAAACAAAAACGCTAAGATAAACAGGACTGAGCTCGTAGCAAAGAAAGGTGCAAATTTCACTTCAGAGATTAGAAAAGTTAGATGAACAAGTTTATGTAAAATATAATTCTGCATTACATCCTAAGCAGTAATTCCCCGGTCAGAATTACAGCATTTTTCGACCTCAGCACGTTTGACAGACGAAGTGGGGAAATGAACGAACCCATGTTCATATTTTGTTAGCAACAAGCCTAACTCGGCAGCTAACTCGGATGAGTGATGTATATTTTCTGTTCTTAAACAGCCAACTGTATAGTCAGTGTTTTAGATTTAACAAATGAATGTACTCTCGTACTCTCATACTCTCATTTAAAGGTAATAAGATTTGCTTTGTTTATGTCTGACGCTGTGAGCAGCCATGTTGATTTGACGTCACTCTGTACACGGGGAAGGAACTCGGATTTGAGAAGAATACCTCGAGCTGACTTCTCAGCTGCGGTGGCATTTCATGTCACGAAAGACATGAAAGATATTTACTCTGTCGAGAATGAAGGGTTCACTAAGTTGTGCAAAAATAGTAACAGCACCATCTATACATTTTCCAAAGTCCATTCTAATAAATAAAAATCCTTTAAATCATAATCGAGAATCATTCATAAAACTGAAAAAAATAAAATAAAAAAATCTAATAATTTTCTGCACTTACAACACTTTCTCTAAAACTGACCATGCCTGCTAATGACAGATACAGAGGCCACGCCCCCTTCACTAAAACGGACAGACACCGAGGCCACACCCCCTTCACTAAAACTGACAGATACAGATGCATATTTTAATTCTGGATTAAAGCTGCTAAAAAACTGCACAGCTCTCAGGAATTTTTCAGAAGCATCTAGATCTTATAGTCCAGACTGTTCTAACCGTTTCTTCCCATCCAACATTTTTTTTTTTTTTTTTCCAGAAATGAGCTAATCTATAATCTTTATAATCTTAATCTTTCTGGGACAACTCAGAGCACAAGCAATCCAATGACACCAACTAGTGCATTTATGCAGGTGAATAAGTGTGTGCAGGGAGGAGATTCTGCCGAAGCGCAGGTAACTCTCCCTCCCTCTCTCTCTCTCTCCCTCTCCCTCTCTCCCTCTCCCTCTCTCCCTCTCTCCCTCTCCCTCTCTCCCTCTCTCCCTCTCCCTCTCTCCCTCTCCCTCTCCCTCTCTCCCTCTCCCTCTCTCCCTCTCCCTCTCTCCCTCTCCCCCTCTCCCTCCGTTTTGATGAACCCCTCGGCTGTGGTCCAGCGAGAGCGGCTCGACGTGACAGCCGTAATCAGTTTCTCTGACTTGCTGCTCTGAGTTAGAAGAGGGGCTGAAGCCCTTCGTCTGATCGCAGAGAGATTAAATGATTGCGCAGAGGAAGAGCTGGAGAGACGGAGGACGCCTCTTCAAATCACACGGCATCGCTGGGCAGATGAATTTTCTGGCACGTTAAGAGATGATCTGAAGAGCCTCAATTATGATTCGGAAAAAAAATCAGACTATTGTTAAGCATCAATGATGTCAAATAGCACCTCTTCAGAAAGTTCAGGGATTCAGAAGTAGAATAATTTTATGCTGATTGTCATTTTCTCTCTCGTAGCGACGCTGGTGTAGTATCCTAATCCGTGAGGTAAAAGTGGGCGTGTTCGTGTGTGTAAATACGGGTACATGTGAATTTGTGTCATCAAATCGCTTTATCTGCAGTGTTTCTTCACCTGGAATCCATAGAGTTCATGAGGTTCTTTATTTTAGGCCACCTTTGGCATTTTTCTGACCTGGAAATTAGCTCCGCCCCCAATGGTAACCGAGCTGTTCTTGACGGTTCACAGTCACTGTCAGTGGGACTGCATGACAACGCATCAGATACGTAATGCTGGATACATTTCAGATTTCAGCTCCAATCTGTTCACAAAGTGTCACGTATGAGGAATAAAAGAAGAGAAAGAATGGATCTGTGCCACTTTTGCATGCAGTGTGAACACATCCTGAGCAACAGCCCGAATTATGTGCTGAAATAGCAGTCGTGACACACATTTCCCACATTTCCCAACACACGACCTTATTAGACACCTGTTTTATTTGTGTGCGATTCACGCCGTAGTCAGCAGGTTCGCAGCTGCTCCCGACTCAGACCCATCATCAGCCTTGGCGCTGTTTTTAGAGCTCCATTCATCACGGATAATGCACCACAGATTTAGAAAAGGCACCTGAGAAAGTCAAAGCAAACACGCCTGATGCTGATGCTCACGGACAGGAAACACAAATCGGAATTTAACGAGCCATAAATCAAGTGTTGTTGTCTGAGACGCAGGGATAATTGTGGGATTTGCTTTGATTTCCCGGATTTCCCTCGAGCATGAATTCAGTGCATCTATACGGGACGTTTTATTTGTTTAGAAAAAGGATTAAAAGCTAATGAGTGCATGGATTTTATCCAGGACTTTGATTTGGATTTAAGTCTGTGCTTTATAAAGTAGCTTCACGAATGAGTTCTCTTATTTATAGCTCCTGTTCTGTTCACTGAAATCAACAAATAATTTGATTGAATAGACTTTAATGATAAACACAACTGAGGATAATTCTCCCCGAGCCCATGTTCTTCAGGGTTCTTCGGTTGTCCCTTACTGTTTCTAGGCAGAACCCTACAACAGAGTGCTGCGCTATCGGAAAGCAGAATTTCTTTATGAGGTTAAGAACGCTTAGTTACCCAATGAACCTTTAAAGAACCCTTTTTCTTAAAGTCTATAAAGTACCGAGATCAGCTGTAAATGCCTGACAGGTTGTAGGAAAGGTAAAAGGAATAAAACGCTTTGTGATGAAGCAGAGTTACTGTTACCAGCCTGAAGCTGATTATTTTCCAATGATACCACTTCCTGAAGTGTTTTATTTCTCTTATACCACAACAGTTTGCCAATGATTACAATTATTTATTTATCAGAGAACATCTTTTCATTATTTTTATCCATTTATAGTTGTGGAAACACTGAAGATATCAGAGGTAAAGCTGTAAAGTTTTCTGACTGTTACATAGCGCTGACACTGGAGACTCCTTCCATAAATGATAAACATCTTGGAGAAAATTTCTCCATATCAACAATTACACATGGTTGCTATAGAAACGATAACATTAGAACGAGCGCATTAATATAAACCTGTGATTTGCAGCTGCACGACTGTCAGAGCTGCTGTTCAACACCTGTAATCAACACCTGACCAATCAGACCCTCTCTGTCTCACTGCTGCCAGTCACATGAGCATTTATTTTTTCTTCTATCATCAATTTTTTTTTTACCTCACACTGAAATCACCGTGCGTATGATTACTACACACTACACTACACACACTTGCGCGGTCATGCTGCTGTTTTAAAAGCCTTCTGTTTAAACAGCAGCACTAAAAGGACCTGACTGTCTGCTGCAGCAGTTTAGGACTGGATCATCACGCAGTGCTTCAGGGAGTTCACTCTCTGTAAGGGCTCCCGGTTTTCGCTGTAGAGATGATTAGATGCCGCTCCATCAGGCTGCCACGTCTCCAGTCTGCTCTACTGTACAATACACTCCATCTGGCATTCTGGCCTCGAGTCGAAAACTCACACCTCATGAATAATTCAGAGCTGCGGGAATTCACGGCCTGAGTGACAGACGCATGAACTCCTCTCCAGGCCAGCAGGGGGCAGTGTGGCACTGTAACGTTGACTTTCTTTCAACAGATTTGTCTGAAATCGTTAACTATTTTCCATATAAGCTATGAGCAGGAAAGGAGACCCCAGACCAAACAAGATGGAGGACTAAAAAGTATTTCAGTGGATGAACAGACATGAAAAAATACTCTAGCAAAGCTACAATGTATGGGGAAAAAAAACAAGTTATAGTTCAATGACAATTTGTTTTTAGAAACCTATAATCATGACTTCTGTAGCAGATCCTCTGTTGTGGTTCATCAAAAATCACATCCATTTAAGCAAATTATTTAGTGCTCAGAACAGGAAGAGCTTTCACCCTCTCTCTGATCAGCTAACTACGACATGGCTTCTTAAAGAAAGAGTAACTGAAAAACTTCAATAACAGAAACAGAGACATGGGTTTATTCTCCCAGCATCAAGTTCCAGATAGATGTAGCTCATCTGTTCAGAGTCCAGTGCCGCTAGTTAACAGTGATGACGTGAAGCGCCATTACAAAACAAAACAAATTTGTCTTATTTATAGCTCTAAACTATCACTAAAGGTCAAGATGTTGTCACTATTCAGTCGTGTTAGTAGTGGTGTAAACTACTTCCACATGATGTGATTTTGTTTCTTAAGGCAACAATTCGATATTTGACGATACCACTGAATCTGCTACGATACGATACGATTCAATTTCGTAGTCTCTGATCAATTTGTGATCAACTTTGTTCAGAACCTGGGGTAGGTGAATGATGACGTAGAGAAAGACTATTTTAAAAGTATCAGAGTTATGGACAAATCAGCTTGCTAGCTTGTTAAATATATGTATCATTTTTACATACACACCAGTTGTTATTGTTTTCCTAATAATCAATTTATGATTGTTACATCGATTCATTTCAATCATTTGCATTTAAACCGATGCGTCGATCCATATTGTCGTATTGTTACACCCCTATATATTAATCACTTAGCCAGACCTTTTTAAGTAATGAAATTTAATGTAACTAGAATTTTTACAAATTTTGGCTGAATACCGCTTTAAAATAAATGCGAGTCGATGGGGGTGCGCTTACTTTCAGGTAGCATGATGGTGCACATTTATCTATGTCTATATTTTTTCCACTTTGCTTAATTAGATACGCCTGATGATGCTAGTCACTGGCCAACTAATATAAATATAAATCTATTAATCTAATGCAAACATTACATAGATTTAGTTAGTACATTTTTCTAAAAATTGCTGAAATGTTATTTAAGTGGCCTGAATAACGGGTTAGAGGAATTCTGGGAATGAAACTGTGGCCAGGTGCACATTTTTTGCACAGCCGGTTTGCTGATGCAGCTCGTTCTTCTCATCCTTGCTATTTTTCTTTCGCACGAGACGATGTTAAGGAAGCGAGCGCTCTCGTCTCGTCTCGTCACTCCAGATCTGGAGCTCTGCACATGTCTAAATCATGAGCATGATGGATTTCCTGTCAGGGGAGAGGGCAGAAGGTGTGGGCACAAATGAGAGGTGCTGTAGGGAAAAGGTGTGTGTCGGGGCAAATGGAGGAGAGAAGTCTGTGAAATCAGAGGTGATAATGCTGAGAGAACCTTCCTACACTGGAAGCCTTTCCGTTCCATGTCAGTTAAAACATGTAGTATTGTTTTAAAGCATTTTTACGAAATGTTAGTTGCTGAGGTTTTTTTTAATCCATATACTGTACATCTTTTACAGTGTTGTAGATAAAGTAGAGATGTTAGGTGGCAAAGGGTGCCAACATTTATGGTTTAGATGGAACGTTTATGATTTTTGACTTCTTGCTACAGGAGACAAAAACGATGCTTTTCTTCTTTTTCAGCTAAAGCAGTAAAATAAAATTCACCAAATGGAGAAGCCAATTCACTGAACGGGAAAGGACACGGGCATGAAAGGCATGTTTTGGCTTCATGTCGAATTTATCTAGGTACATTCAGATACTGTGAATTCACAAAGCTAAGTCGTGTCACATGGGATTTATGCCTCACTGCTTCTAACTGCTGCTTGGCGTACATCTGAGGAAAAAAAGTTTGTCGTCTCATCGACATACGCTAGGGTTTTTGTGGTAAAATATTTTTGTTAAATTTTTTTCACTCTGTTTGCTAGGTTTTTTCTTGTTAGCAATTCTGGGACATCTGTTCTTTTGGTGGTCAATGCTAAGCGTAATTACAGTGTATGTGTAGTTGTATGAAGTTTTGCATTTTAGTAATTTACCAACACATCTAAGGAAAACGTTCATTATTTTTTTGACAATTTTGTCTTGTCACCACGGTTACTGTTCCTCAACATTGTCTGTATAAAATAACTAAAGCCTCAGTCCGTATTTTCTAGTTGCCTAGCAACAACGTTCTTGTGTCGTTAGCCTTTTGGATGGTCGGCGTATCGCGTTTCATCACTTTCTAGCTTTCAGACTTCGATACAAACACAATGAAAGAAACACCTTTCAAACAACTCTTGTTAACTTACACATGTTCAATGCTAGCTTAAACATTTGGCAGAAAAAAAAAAAAACGGCTAACAAAATCGTAACAAAACCGTCCACATCAGTTATAGTAGATGTAAAGTATAACTGACGTATGGAATTATTGAAATTCATTTTTGAATTAAAAATTGTAATTTCTACTTTTGCTTGAATTGAATTAGCAGATAAGTATAAGAAAGATTTTGCCTTTCTTTTTATAAGGTTTAATTGCAAAGCTGAGTGAAATTAAAATCGTTACACTGAAAGCCTTTTTAGTTTAGAGAAGCCATGCGTTTTTATTATTTCCACAACTTAATTAAGGTATAATATTGGGAAAATAGTAGAAATAAGTTGACAAGACTTAACATAACCATGTACTATGTAGACGCTTACAACTAAAATGCTAGCTAATATTAGTTATTGATCATTGATAACATGTACTAATTGAAATTAGAGGAAAAAGTTCCTAACTGTTCTCACAGTCCCTACCTGTTAATTGTTTTAGAAGTTGTCCCTACAATCAGCATGCTATTTCAAAGAATGATTTTCACAATTACTAGAAATAAACGAATCATGCTTAGCCTCGCTGGACTTCCGTGTACCAGTGAATATACAGATCATCTAAAAGTGATTAGGGATCTTCATCAATGTCATCATATTTATAATAGAATAAATGCGATGATGTAGAACCATGATCCTTAGTAAGACGCATAAGCATCTGATGATGTGATTAAGTCACACTTTCATCTTTCATCAAATCCCAGCTGGATCTGGTTTGGAGAGAGTTTGCGAGTTTGTTTCACTGCATGTTGGATGCGGCGTCATTTCGGATTAATTAATTCCCAGAGTGTCAGCGTCGGTTCCCCGCGGGACGAGACGACACACTGCTGAGATCTTTGAAATGCTGGTTAAGAATTTCTCTCATTAGTTTCTCTCATTAATCTCTTTACTGTTTCATACAATAATCAATCAAATCATCATGTGTCTACACCACCACAATGCCTACAAACCCGTACAGGCACCTACACTTAATCAGATTTAATAGCGATGTAGTCTTATCTACATCTAATTCATATTTACAGAGCATGCATATTTCCAAATATCAGTTGCTCATCCATTAATCATTTTAAAAAATAATCTACTGCTGCTCTTTATTCATTCGTTTATCTGGTCTTACAAAAAAAACTAACAAGGACTTCATGATTAATTATATGCATTACTCACTTCACACCGAGCACAACATTCAAAGAATAAAACACACTGTCATGTGGTTATATTAAAATAAACAACAACACAGAGTTGAAGTATACAGAGAGCACACTGACTGATAGCGCCGGATCACAGTATCTGACCCCTTATAAGCATTACATGAGCCCTTTATAACAGTCAAAAGAGCTCTTCATCAGCTTTCAGAAGACACCAGCCCTGCACCGCTGTGATCTAGTGCCTGAGAAAGAGCCCACAGAAACCGGGCATTTTAGCCGACTTTGGAGCTCTATTTTAGGTTAAAATGACGCCTCGGGCACTGCTACGGAGCCCATTATGTTTAAATTGATCATTTTCCTCCGAGTCAGAGACTTTGTTTATTCAATCAAATCTTTGGGAAACTTTATAAATGCATTTTTTTAAAAAGATATGATGAACTTGTAGTACATTTTGTTTACAATATTAAACCTCTGTTCATATCCATTTTTGAATATTTAGTTTTATACAAACAAAAATGCACATCATTTTACATGATTCATAAATTTTAAAAAAAGGAATCTTTTCAGTCATAATTTTTCCTCATTCAAATTTTGTTCAGAATATTCTGAGAATCATGGAGCCAGTATCATGAATCGAATCGTGACCGGAGTGTATCATTACACCCCTACTGACCATAATAGCCATTTTTAAAAATCTGTTTATGTGGAGTGCAAGTTGTTACTATAGAAACAATAACGTATTAGAACTAGCTCATTACTATAACCCTGTGATTTGCAGCTGCACTACTGTCAGAGCTGCTGTTATAGAAAATCTGACCAATCAGAATTGAGAATTCACCAGCACTGTACTATAAACCCTTTTTAAAAAATCCATTCACAATATCCTTTATTGAAAACCGTAAAATAGAACCGGACCCAATGCTGAGCCTTGAGGGACTCTGGTGATCTCGGACTGCTTCTCTCCTGCTGGGTGCTGAACATATGCTCGCTCTGTAGGGGTCTGATTTTCTCCCATGTTTGGATCATTTCCCAAGTGATCCCTGTGTGATGGTTGCATTATGGAGGAGTTTTTCTTCCTGTTTCTTGTGTATCTTTGAAAGCTTGACGTGTGTGTGTACGGTTTGAGCAGAAATCCAGGATGGACAGGTGGTATGTGACGGAGGTTCCTTGATTGCATTCGGGTCAGTGTACAGCAATCTCAGAAAAGCTTGTATTTTTAGGATCCGCACTGAGTCTTGGCTCACAAAATTCTACATTTACTTCAGCAAAATCCCAGTGAAAAGGAAAAAAAAAAATTTCGTACCATATTTTCATGGAAACTAAGGTTGCTTTCACATCTTGATCGTTTGCTAAAGTTCGCACCAAAGTCAGATTTTTTTTTTTTTTTTTTTTGAAAACTGTACATTTTTCATTTGCTTTCACATCACAATGATTTTCAAGCTCACCAAATTGCCTCCATACCTGCGTTATAGCTACCTGATTGGTCAGGAGTTACAGCTACCTGATTGGTCAGGAGTTACAGCTACCTGATCAGGTGGCATCTGCATTAATGGACACTTCTTTTTGGTTCTCAGAATTTTTTTTTTTTTTTTTAGGATCATTTTAAGATATAATTTTTTGTTTTAAATAAGTGTTATATATTAAAATAATATTTGAATACAATTTTACTAGAGAAAACTACTGCCAATACTATTCACAATTTCCACTGAGGTCAATACACCAGGTTCTCTGAGGTTTTACTCTGTCATAGTGCAAATAGATATTTTATGGACTCATTTCTATTCTCCTCTGGGATGAAAATATTAATTAAAATGTATCTAAGCAATTTAAAGGAAAAGCTGAATAGCTGAAATATAAATGACTGAATCTATGTTGTATCATTTTTAATTTAAATTTCAATTTGAAATGTGTTATTTTTTTTTTTTTTAAAACCAACTTTTCTATTTTAATACATTTAATTTTTTAAATGGAATTTTAAGCAGAATTCAGCATAAAAACACACATTTACAAAAATCCAATCCAAATCTTAACAGCATAAATATCGTTCCATGATGTTCTTTCCAGGAAATATTATGAAATCATTTCCTCTTTTCTACTATTCTGCATGGTATAAACCAACAGGTTCTTTAAACTACAGCAACAAAAACTTAAACTTAAACTTAAAATCTATACTTACTTACACAATATATGACTTTAACAACATACAAAACATTTGGACAATTAATGTTTGAAAATGTTTTATTTTCTACTGACACTATTGCAGAAGATATAAAATGTTTAGGATAAAATTATCTAAAAATTCAACAATACTAGTGCTGTATGAAGGACTGAGAGCCTCATTTTCTTTCTTTTATTGATTTATTTTTTTAAATATTATTCATTATCATAAATTGATTGACCTTCAATTTAATCCTGGGTCAGAGTTCAACAACCACAACATAAACATGAAATATTAGCATTTAGCATTTCATCTCATTGAAATGCAGTCATTCCCGATCTGTTCTCAAAGCCGTGATATCGGGTTGTGTGTTTAACAACATCAACGTTTCAAACTATTCAAAATGAGGGGGGAAAAAAAAAAGCTTAGTCTGGAAGAAAAACAGAAAAAAGGCTGCTAATTGCTGAGATGTTTAAACCCCTGAAGGCTTTTAGGATATGAAACCGTCAGATGATGGTGATTCATATAGATTACACATACAGCGCTGTTCTCTCTGCTGGTGTTTCACATCTCTGGCCGTGCTCTCAGTCTCTCACACACACACACACACACACACACACACACACACACACACACACACACACACACACACACCCTGCAGCGCTGCGTATGCCTGCTTCATCCAGAACGAAACACACATACAGTACAGAAAGCCGTTTCATCAGGAACCTGCAATACGGAGCCTCTTCACAGGTATAAAACCCCCGGCTTTGAATTTAATCAGCGTACATTTGACCAGAGAGATAACAGATTGGCTTAATCTCTGTGACCTACAACACAGACACACACATATTTTCCTTTAAAATAATGAACTGATTTAATCAAATGTTAATTTAATAAAGCCTCAGATGTTAAGAGACTTCCTCCACATCTGTTTCTGATGATATAATTATGACTTTGCTTCCTTCATTAACAGTAAAAACGAGATAACGGTGAGTCAGCGAAGCTGTATGTTAGCGGAAGTCTCGGGATCGTACGGCGGTTAGCATCCTCGCAGAAGTTCCTCGTGTCTGTCTGAATTTCCTGTGTGTGTGTGTGTGTGTGTGTGTGTTTACGTACAGCGATTACTATAAATCCTATTTTTAGTGTGAAGGCAGATGGCAGAGTGCGTACGCAATCACAGTTTGGTACGTTGGGAGCGAGTTGGATTTCTTTTCTGGCGAATTTCTGCTCTCTGAAATAAAGGATGAGAAGAAAGAAAGAAGAGAAAGAAAAAGACGGAGGGCTCGTCAGTCTCGTTACTCCCATCACGTTCAGTTCTCTTCGTTTCAATGCGGTTTTTTAAGGTTGAGAGACAGCGATGAACTTGCGATCAATGCGGGAAAGACTGGACCGTGAGAATAAAACAGAATAACACACGCTGCAATAATATACAATACAACTGAACTGAACGGAAAATAAGTGTAGCAGCATGGACAAGAACACAACTGGATGAAATAGAATTGACAGAATTCAACAGAATAGAGTGGCACCAAACCGAATTGGTGAGAATATAATGGAATAAAGTAGCATGAAATAGTATGGAATATACAACAAAGTACAACAATATAGAATAGAGTAGAATTGAATAGCAGTCGAGAGAATACAACAGAAAAGAGTAGCATGAAACGGAAAGGAATAAAACTGAATAGAATATAATCAACTTCACTGCTGTTCCATGCCAGTCTAAAGACTTCAATTGAGGAGCAGCTCAAAACAGAATAGAATTAAATGGAGTAGAAAGCAGTAGAATAGAGCACCATGAACTAGAATTGGATAGTATAGAATTGAATAAAATGGAGTAGAATTAAATGGAAACCAATAGAACAGAAGAGAATGGACTACAGTACAATGGAATAGAATTGGATAGAATATAGCAAGGAATGGAATATAATGGAAATGAATAGAATACAATAGAATTTATTGGAATAAAATAACAGCATGTAAAGGAATAACAGAATAGAACGGATCGGAAAAGATTAGAATAGCATGGAATACCAAGTCGTTACTGATCTGCTTTAAAGAAATGTCTTTTTTTTTTTTTAGTTAGACGAGAATTTAACAGGCTTCAGAACAGCAAAACAATAACTGCTGAAGTTTATACGTGAGCAGAAACAAGAACAAACTGAAGATTTTATTTAAGACATTTCATTTTGTGAACGTATCGAAATTCATCACTTATACGATTATTGCACAGCTCTTCGTTATCGGCGTCACGGGGGCGAGTCGGTGAGCGCAGGCTGAAAGGATGATCAGTTCGACACACTGCGTACAGATGACCAGCGGTGATGTTCCGTCGTTCCCCACGTGCACCGCAGACGCCCTGGTGCTCAGAGAGCTCCGGTGCTGGAACTGCCAGCTAATTAGCGGCTAAATGACGATCTGTCTCCGAAAGCGAAGAGGCAAAACCGCCGCTCGGGTACGATTCAGAGCGTGTTACACACTTAGGTTTCGAATCATGTGTAGAATATTAAGAATCCAGAATGATGAATGAACAGTTTTACAGCATCAGCAAAGCTGTTAATATGAATTCAAGAACTCTGCCTTTCTGAGAACATAATATAATATAATATAATATAATATAATATAATATAATATAATATAATATAATATAATATAATATAATAATAGCAAGGAATAGAATAGAATAGCAAGAAATGTAATGAAAAAGACTAGCATGGATTGAAATACAATAGAATGGAATATAATAGAATAGCATAGAACAGCATGAAATATAATAAAATACAAAATATAAGAAAAGAATGAAATAAAAGAACAGAAAACAAAATGAAAGAGTAGAATGAAATGAAATTGAATATAATAGTATAGTAAAACATGACAGAATGAAATGAGAAGGGAATAGTATAGAAAGGAATATCATAAAATAGAATTACACAGAACACAACAGAGGAGA